>NW_007251107.1:118026-184757 GCF_000164805.1 Carlito syrichta | reverse complement strand
GTATGTGTTTCTGTATTTGCTTTTACTGTGTAACAAATAACCAACTTGGTGGCTTACAACCATCTTCAGCTAGCTTGGGATTCTAGGAGTGGGGCTAAGTGGTTCTTCTACTTTGGTTCTGCTCCAGGTTCTTTCCACTGTTCTGGGCAGCTGGCAGCTGGATACCCTAGGCCTTACTCAAATGCCTTGGAGCTGATAGGCTATCAGCTGCAGCAAAATGTTTCTTTTTCTCCAGCAGGGCAGCAGGGACAGCCAATCTTCTCCACACATTTTCAGAGTTCCGAAACAGCAACCCAGGACAAATCTACCTGCACGCGAGCCTTACAAGGCTCTGCCTGTGTCATGTTTATTGATATCCTGTTGGTCAATGCAGGTCACAAGGCCTAGACCAGAGCAGTCACAATGAGAGGGCCTTGGAATTCTTATGGACTCAGGGAGTTGGCAGACAGAGGGGAAGGATTCCTGGCTACTGTTGGAATTTACTACCCAGGGAAGGAAACTGCATGGCAGCAAGAGAGCATATACTCAATATAGAACTTAGGTTTGAACTAGTCAGGGAAGTACTTCAATGAGAAAGTGACATTTGAGCTGAAATCCAAAGAACAGGAAGGAGCTAACTAGTTGAAGGAGTGAAAAAACTGTCCAGAGAAAAGGAAAACATAGGTAAATTGTCTCCTTCCCTCCCCCAACTCCACTCCTGTCTCTACCCAGAATTCCCAATCTCTGCAAATGGCACTATGCTCCAGGTGATAGTTCAAGTCAAAAACCTAGGAATCATCCTTCCTTTTCCCCAGCCACATGGGCAATTCTCATCTGTTCCACCTCCAGAACACATTCAGAATCATTCCTTTTTCATTTCTTCTACATTCCCATCATCCAAGCTACTATCATTCACTCTTACTGCCAACCCTTCTTACTGGTCTCCCCACATCCACAGTTACCCATTGTGCAAATTCAAACATGTAAGTCAGATCCTGTCAACCCTCCAAAACCTCTGTGTGTGCTTAAAATATTTTAAATCCTACTCTAACTTTGGAGGCTGTATCCCATTCCTGCCTGCCCATCTATCTTCTCTTGTTACCCCATTGTGTTGTAGCCACACTATCTCTTTATTTCTAGCATGTGTGTATCTAGCTTATCTCAGGGTCAGTTTTGTGTTTGTTATTCTCCTGCCTGGAATGCTGCTCTTTCAGGTCTTCCCATGGCTGCTTTCTTCTTGTAATACACAGTTATGCTTAAAGACATCTACAGAATGGGTCTTTCTCTGGTCACCAAATGATTATAGCACCTTGCTTTGTTTCCTTGAAGCATGTATCACTCTGTGAAATGAACTTATTTAAAGGCTACTTCTGTCTCTGTCTCCTATGACTACAACTTATCTTCATGAAATTAGGTACTGCCTTGTTCACGATACTCCTAGGACAACTTCAGTGCTTGACTGAACTCAATAGTTAATGGCATTGATCAATGAATAAATCAGAGTGAAATTCCCCATGACAGAGGGAGAAGGGTATGTGAGAGGACATGGAATAAATTTACAAGCCTGGAGTGGAGGTGGTGGCATCATGGTCTAAAATGTAATTAGAGAGTAGGTAAGAGCCAGGTCGTGTAGGACCAGTTTGGAATTTGGTTCTTGTATTAGGTCAGGTTTCTCCAGAGTAACAGACCAATAGGAGGATGTGTTTGTATGAGGGAGTAACCTCCAAACCCCCAGAATTATCTATTTTTTTTGGAAGGTAGGCCCCTTGTAGTGCACTTGGAATTTGTTTCTCTGGATCAAACGGTCAACCAAAGTTTTGTTTTGTTTTGTTTTTTTGAGTTGGAGTCTCACTCTTGTCGCCCAGGCAAGAGTGCAGTGGCACGCTCACGGCCACGGCAGCCTCCACCTGCTTGGCGCTGGCGATCCTTCCTCCTCAGCTTTCTAAGTAGTTGTAACTACAGATGCACACCACCGCACCTGGCTAGTTTGCTTGTGATTTACTGTAGAGACAAGGCTACCAAGTTGCCCAGGCTGGTCTCAAGCCCCTGGGCTCAGGCAATTCTCTCACCTCGGACTCCCAAAGTGCTGGGATTACAGACTGAGCCACTGTGCCTGGCCAACCAAAGTTTTTATCTGGAAGTTTTGAGAAAGTTGTATCATGATTTGCAGAAGAAAAATCCTGAATTGTGGCAAACAGATAACTGATTTTTCCACCATGACGATGTACCTGCCCCTACCACACTGAGTGCTCAGCAGCTTTTGACCAAAAATGGCATGACCTCATTTTTTTGTTTTGTTTCCCCAGATGAAAAATGTCCTCAAAGGGAAACGTTTTGTGGAAGGGGTGAAGCAAAAAACAGCAGAAGCACTAAAAGGCATCAAAACTGACAAGTTCAAAAAGTGTTTTGAGCAGTGGAAAAAATGTCTCAATAGGTGTATTGCATCAAATGGGGAGTACTTTGAAGGTGATTGAAATTTACATAAGTAAGAATAAATACACAATTTTTAATAAATAAATCATTTTGGGGAGATTCCCTCATACATCCAGTAGAATATATAATATTTTTAATAGATATAAGGTCGTGTTATGTTGTCCAGTCTGGTCTTGAACTCCTAGCCTCAAGCGACCTTCCTGCCTTGGCCTCCCAAAGTGAGATTATATCATTTTATTATAAGGAATTAAGTTAAATGATTAAGGAAATTGAGAAGTCCCACAATCTTCAGTTCACAATCTGGACACCCAACAAGCCAATATGTTGTTTCAGTCCAAGTCCAAAGGCTTGAGAAAGTAGCAGAACTGACGGTTTAAAATACAATCTAAAAGCTAACAGTCTTGAGACTTATGTGAAGGAGATGATTAAGTCCTATTTGAAAGGCTGGAAAAGATCTATGTCCGAGTTCAAGCAGCCAGGTAGGGGCAGTTTCCTTCTACCCAGCTATGTTGGGCTTTCCAGGTCTTCTGTTGATTGGATGTGGCCTACCTGCATCAGGGCTGGCCACCTGCTTTGCTCAAACAGTCATCTCATCTAGAAACACCCTCACAGACACACCCAGAATCATGTTTGGCTAAAAGTCTGTGCACCCATGGCCCCAACAAATTGACTTATAAAATTTACCTTCAGCCGGGCTCAGTGGCTCAGCCTGTAATCCTGCGCTTTGGGAGGCTGAGGTGAGTGGATTGCCTGAGCCCGCGGATTTGAGACCCGCCTGGGCAACTTGGCGAGACCTCATCTCTACAATAAATCAAAAAATTAGCTGGTGTGGTAGTGTGCGCCTGTAGTTCCAGCTACTTGGAAGCTGAGGAGGAAGGATCGCTGGAGCCTAGCAGGTCGAGGCTGTGGTGGTCGGGAGCGGCCACTGCACTCCAGTCTGGGTGACTGAGACTCCAACTCAAAAAAATAAAAAATAAAAAAATAAAATAAAATTTACCATCATAGTCCTTGTCTTAGTATCACTGTGAAGGTGTTGAAGTGTTAGAACAAGTTATTCATGATGTAACTCTTCAAGCTTTTAGAAATGCCTCATGTACAGTATAGTTATTTTCAATAACTCCATATTGCATTGTACATCTTTAGTCTGCTCCTAGAGGAAAGGATGTCCTCTAGAAACCCTTCTCCAGAGATATGTACTCATTGGTCTCACAGTGTCCCATCAATGGATATTTTAAAACATGCATCATCACAATTGTTTTCAAGTCTTTACACTGCTTGGAGACTCTTTATCATAGGCTACACTTTCTCCTAGTGAAAGAGTAGGCAGGTTAGGAATTTCAGGGCTGTAGAAAAATTCTACAACCCATTGACACCTGCTGCAGTCATTGCAGAGGCACACTTACAAGCAGCCAAGTCAGAAAAATTACAACTTCACACCTATAGCTTAAATGGTTAAACCCGTGTCAGACAAGGCCTGCTGCAGCCTACTTAGGATGTTTGTGGTTGGGACCTGAACACAGGGGCAGGAACTAGCTTTGAGACCCCCTGGAGCATTGTGCACCCATAGCCAAGGTTACCTGAAATACCCCATTCTTGGTGTTTACCTTCATTGTAATACTATTAATATAAAATTATGCTCAGGCTCCCATCATGCACCTACCATCATGACAGTCCCAGGATGACCCTATAAACCTTAAAACTCACCCACCTGATGGGAGGGAAGGGTGACTAAAATCAAGCCCTGAGACATCCATTTCTAGGAAAATTCCTACCCCTAGACTAGCCCCTTTATAGCCAAAGGGATAAAAAGCAAAATTGATAACGCTTGGCATGGCACTTTTGACAACAGCTTGCCTCAACTGTCATGCTTGCTTCTCCTCCCTTGATAAATGCAGTATCTCTTTAAGAAATAGCAACTTCTTTGGAACTGTCTTATTTGTGCTCTAATGTACTTTTGCTTTGCTCAATAAAAGCCACCTGCTTGCTTTACTGCCTGTTTGTGAATTCCTTCTAAATAAGAAGATAAGAACCTGACCACACTGAACACTGGTAGCAGAAATTTTGGTAACTCCTCATGGTAACAAGAGGCACATCTTATAGAAGATGATCCAGGTCCTGGGTGGGAGGTAAAGTGCCTTGGCCAGTGTCATATGAGGAGATAGTAGGAGAACTAGCATTCAATCCTTTGACTTCTCTCTCAGTGTTCTTTCTATTGTACCAGCATCTTTCTCTGTCTTTCAAGAAGAATGAATTTTTTTCATAGCCCTTAAACAAATGGAAATACTCGAATGTCATTTTATATTTGGAAGAAAGCGGTTGTATGCCACAGGATCAATCAATCATTGGGTAGCATTCCAAAATTTTGAAAATTATTGTTCCAGGTTACAAGCAGTATATACCCAGAGCATTATTAAACTACTACATAGTATTTGTCTATTTATTATGAAAACAGTACAATATGATTTTGTGTAACACTGAATGAACTCCAGTTTACTTAGCAGTGTTGAAGAGGGGTCCACTGGAAGCAAAGAGTTCCGTTAGCTTTATTCACTCATTTATTCATCATTACTTACTGAGAATTTATTATGTACTAGGTGCTAAATTTACCATTCTTGAACTCAAGTGCTCTGCATAAAGTGGAAAAAGACACTATATAACCAGCTGATTATTATTATTTTTGAATTGTTTTTCATTCTTATGTCTTTCGGAATTTAGGGAAGATGTAGTTTAAACTAGATGATTTTTGTTTACGTTATATTATTATTTTGCTAATCTGAGCTTCCTCCTTCCCTCCCCAGTTTTCTTTTAGAAAGAAAGATAAGTGACCAATTATGGCATATTGTATTTATTTGATAACAGTGGATTCACACCTAACAATGGAACTTCAAATGCAGTTTTCCATGTTAGGTAGCTTAAGCAGATTATTTCAGTGCTGATACACAGAAATAAAACTTTTATTCCCAGCAAAAGATTTAGGTTTTCTTTTTTTGTTGTTTTTATCTTTTTTTTTTTTTTTTTTGCTCTTTGAATCTTCAGTACTTGAGAAATGTAGATCCTCCCTCTAGTGGTAAATTTAAAACATTTGGTAATAATGGTTTCCTAAGTGTACTACTTTGTCTTACATACATGATTGTCAGTGTTCAAAACAAGAAAAGTACAAAACAAAGACTTGGCAGGAAATTTGTTCTCCTTTTTTAAAAAAATTATTGAACCTTAGTAATCTTCCTGGTCTGGAAATCCTGGGCTCAAGCAATCCTCCTTCTCAGCCTCCCAAAGTGTTGGGATTACTGGCAAGAGTCCCAGTCCCTGGCCTTAAGTATCGTATATTTTAAATCAGTGGATTTTTTTGACAAATTGTTAAACTATGTCAAGACTCCTTTAGCATGGAAATTACCCAGTCTTATGTAAATATCACTCAATAGTTTCATGAAACAATACTTACTTTTTTTTTTTTTTTTGAGTCTTAGTCTCACTCTGTTGCTGAGGCTGGAATGATGCAGTGGCACGCTCACAACCACCACAGCCTCGACCTGTTGGGTTTAGGTGACCCTTTTGCCTCAGCCTTCCAAGTTGCTGGAGCTACAAGCATGCTCTACCACGCCAGGTTTATTTTTTAGTTTATTGTAGAGACAAGGTCTCCCCAAGTTGCCCAGGCTGGTCTCAAACCCCTGAGCTCAGACAATCCTCTGGCCTCGGCCTCCCAAAGTGCTGGGATTACTGGCTTGAGCCACCGCGCCCGGCCTTATTTTGTTTTTGTTTTGAGTCAGGGTCTCTGTCACCCAGGCTGGTGTGCAGTGGTACGTCACTGCTAACCGGCAGCCTCAACCTACTGGCCTCAGGCTTCTTCCGCATCAGCCTTCCGAGTAGTCGGGACTACAGACGAGTGCAACCAAGCCCTCGGCTAACTTAAAAAGAACAACAACAACAACAACAATTGTAGAGACAAGGTATCACTGGGTTGCCCAAGCTAATCTCAAACTTCTGGGTTCAAGCATTTCTCCTGTCTCGGCCTCCCAAAGTGCTGTGATTTACTAGCGTGAACCATCGCGCCTGGTCCTTAGTATTAACTTCGGTGATGCAATAGAATATTTGCTTTGGTATTTCATTTTCCGATCCCCTAAATTGATTTCACTTCCCACTAAAGGATTGAGTTCCAGAATTTTAAATACAAACTATCCCTGGCTTATGAGAGTTCCACATAATGGTTTTTCGACTTTACCATGGTGCCAAAGCAATACGCCTTCAGTATGCTCCTAGGCTAACGAAACATGTGGACTTCTGGATGAATCCAACACAAGTTGAAAGTATCGGGGAGTCGAAAATGCACTTTCGATTTCCGATCCTTTTAATTGGTGATGATTTTATCGGGAGACAGCCCCATCGTAAGTCGAGTATCATCTGTACCAGTTCACAATTGTCGTCCGGCTCCGAGGTTACCTTTCCCATCCTCTCCTGGACCAGCCAGCCTCGGGCGGGTTTGGTAACCTGGCAACAAGCCGCACCACCGGAGACTTCCGGAAGCCCAGGCTCGTATCGCCCAATCAGCACAGCGGAGTCGCCGCAAAGGCCGATGGGGCGGTGGAGGCCGCGCGGCCGCCAGCGTCGATACCATGGCGACGGCCTGTGGGACGGGGGTGGCCATGGCGGCGTTTTCCGCGTTACTCGTGGGGACTGGGAGTGCGCTCCTCCTGTTGTTTCTCCCTGGAGCCTCACAGGCCCAGGTCTTCTCGTTCCCTTTCCAGCAGCCGGAGAAGTGCGACCGCAGCCAGTACTTCGACATCTCCGCGCTCTCCTGCGTCTCGTGTGGCGCCCACCAGAGGCCGGATGCCCGAGGTGAGGGTGGAGGTGACCCCGGCCCAGGTGACACTCCCGCCTGGGGCTGCCTCCAGTCCCTGAGCCGCTGATAGCCCTTTTGGACTGCGGGAGGAAAGTTTCAGAAAAGTGAGCCGCCGAGCCCGAGGAGAGGGTTCCTTGGAAGACTGCGGTTTGCACATGAGTGTTGTTGGGCACTCCGAGGCCATTAACCCCGGGAGCCGCCGCTAGCGGTTCATTGATCGGCGGCGGTTCCCCACTTCTCATCGGGTGTGTGTGTCGGGGTGGGGGGAGGGGAGGTTGTCTTTAGGGCAGCTCCTGGAAAGCGCCGTACGAAGAGAGAAAAGAAAGAGTAGAGAAGTAATCTGAGGTCAAGAGGAGCAGGTGAGGGGAGAGACTCGGGAGGAAATGCAGATTAGCGCTGGCACACTTGGATAGCTCATACTTGGCTTTTCAAATCCCCGAAAATTAGAGCTGGAAGGGACCTAAACCGTGATCAGATCCAGTCTCCTTATTTGACAGATAAGGAAATTGAAGGCCACGCAAGGTTGTAACGTCTCTGTGTCACCTCATTTGAAGACTGGAAGAATTCACGTTTCTTTGCTCTCAGTCTTGACTTATGTATTTCCACTCTACGGTGTGTTTCTAATATAGATTTCTCAAGACTTATCCTTTTTACTGAATTTTGCTAATTGCTCTTAAAATCTCTTAAGGTTATAAGCTTCATCTCTCCCCAAGTCCATCATGTGTTCCTAGTTCTTACTGAAACTGCCCAGTATAAGTCTTTCCCGTATCCTAAAGTCTAAGATGTTTTCCATCTCTTTTGGTCACCCCGTTAGTAGCTTTCTGCCATCTTCATATTTCATATATCCTTACTTAAGATATGAAACAAGACAGATTGGGCTGTACAAGTCAAGACATATGAATGAGAAAGTATTTTAGATTCTAAAATGTAAGATATTAGTTCCAGAATTTTAATCCAGATATTGTATGCATTGTAGTACATAGACACTTGTGGGTTCTATTTCCACCTAATGACTCCTAGAGAAAGCTGTCCTTTTCTGTCTGGCAAGTTGACTAGTGATTATCTTATTATTATGTTTACTCTATACCAATAGAGAAACAGTGATTTGTTTGAATAAAGGTCAGTTTCTTAATAAGGTTATGACAGAGTAAATTGGAATTCATTAAATATATTTGTATTATTTAGTGACATAGAAATGTAGTTTCCTCCAGCAGTCAAAATAAAAATTAAAACTAGTTTAATAGTTTAAAGTTTATTTGGACTTAAAATGGTAGCAATATAATACCAGCTGTTTGCCTGGGAGTCTTCTGAGACCTTTCCATATAATAATTGAATACCCATCCTAACTGGGGTATTCAGTTATTAGATGGATACTGTTTTTGGTGGTGGTGTTTTTTTTCCCACTTAACCATAGAGGAAGCCAAGGCACAAAGTAGTTTAGTAACTTGCTCAAGGTCACACAGCTAAATAGAACTAGGATTGAAACTCAAGGAGTATGTTTCTGGATTTGAACCCAGGCAATGCTGGTTCTAGGGTCTTGCTGTTAACCACTTTACTACTTCCCAAGATTTTTAGAATTATTATTAGTTTCACTATCTTGGAGTTTTATTTTTATTTACCAAGAATAATTTTTTTTTTTTTTTTAGGTACTTCATGTGTTTGTCTACCAGGATATCAAATGATCTCTAATAATGGAGGACCTGCCATTATTTGTAAAAAGTGCCCAGAAAACATGGTGCGGACAATTTATTTTGCAATAACTTTACTGTAAAAAGTTAAATGTCTTTTTGTTTTTTAGAGACAAAGTCTCCTTCAGTTGTCTCGGCTGGAATACAGTGGTGCAGTCATAGCTCACTGGAGTGTTGAACTCCTGGGCTCAGGAGATCCTTCTGCCTTAGCCTCTTTAGTGGGTAGGAATATAGACCCACTCCACCATGCCCAGCTAATTTTTTTATTTTGTATATAATATAGGCAGGGTTTCAAGCGATCCCTCACTTTGGCCTCCCAAAGTGCTGAGATTACAGGTGTGAGCCACCAATCCCGGCCTAAAAAAATAAAATTTTAAAATTTTTTTTTGTGAAGGTGAGCTCTTGCTATTTTGCCCAAGTGAACTCTTGGCCTCAAGTGATCCTCCTGCCTCACCCTCCTAAAGTTCTGGGATTATGACTTAATGTTTAATATTTCCCACAAATTTTCAAATTTTTAAGCTAATTTTACTTTTTAGGGTAAATTTTGGGGGATTAGTGAAATTTTATGCAAACTTAAAAAAAACAGAACTGTATTTGTCAACTTTTTTTTTTTTTGAGTTGGAGTCTCACTCTGTCACCCAGGCTGGAGTACAGTGGCACAATCGTGGCTACTGCAGCCTTGACTTCCTGAGTTTGGGCGATCCTTCTGCCTCAGCCTCCCAAGTTGCTGATACTACAGGCACTCACCACTATGTCCGGCTAATTTGGATTTATTGTAGAGGTTTCGCCATGTTGCCCAGGCTGCTCTGAACTCCTGGACTTAGACAGTCCTCTCACCTTGGCCTACCAGTGTATTGTGCCCAGCTATTTCTTAACTTTTAAAATTTGAATTCCAAAAGAGCCAGAAAGCTGTGAAAATTTGTGTTTTTGATTTTCCTCATAGAGTGACTCAGTTATACAGAGTATTTGATGAATAATCTATAGATAGAGCAATTTGGTATGTGTATATCCTTTGGTGCAAATTGTGTTCAGCGTCTTAGAGCTACTTTGTCAATAGTTTTATATGATTATTATTGTTTATAATGATATTGTAGGTATGGTAGGTTAAGAAATGCCAGTTGCATCAATAAATATGTTACAAAATTTCTGTTGCAGTTGTATTAGTGATTTCATCATATCATAATTTTTGGAATAGTAAATTAATAGTTGCTATGTATGATAATGCTCAATTAACACATTTTGTAATCCTTTTGGATAATTAGGAGTCTGTATGACAGTTCTGATTTTTTCAGTAATGTTTCTTCTCATTGCCATGTTAAAAAAAATTAATCTGGGAATTTAGTAGAAAGTTATCAGTTTTCCTAATTTATAGCTATCTGTATTACTTTCAGGTCTGGTTACTATCTTGATATTTATTTTATGTCTTTGCAAATATTGGTTCTAGCTGAATTACCAATGATAAAAGCTGCTAATAATGGTGCTGAATAAGACTTATTTTTTATTGACATTATTTAAGGTATTGTAATTTTTAATATCCTTATTGAACATAGTGCCAAATATAGGATTGTTTCTTGATAAATCCAGTTTTTCAACCAAAATTTAAAATAACTCGTGGCATTATTTTGTTTTTACCATTGTTCTTTCTTAATTTTGACTCTATCCATGTTTGTAATTACTGTATTTTGCCCCAGGCTTTTCCTAAATCATACAATATAAGCACAATTTTGAAAGATGTCACACTTTCAAAAACCTTTGCTAGTATAGGATATTAATGCATAAAAAATAACCTCATAAATTAATTTTAACAACTTTATGTGTAATATATTTTATAACTTTACCCATTTTGAATCATCAATTAATTTTTTAAAGCTAATATATTTGAATTTTTTACCTTTTAAAAAAATTTTTTGTTGTAGAGATGAAGTCTCGCCAAGTTTCCCAGGCTGGTCTCGAATCCCTGGGCTCAGGCAGTCCTCTCACCTTGGCCTCCCAAAGTACTTGGATTATAGGCGTGAGCCACTGCACCCGGCCAAATTTTTTACTTTTACTTTTTAATTTTTTTCTTCAGGACCAAAAAAAGGAAAAGAATGAATTTTTTTTAATTAGAATAATTTTTTTTTAGAACACATAAGACTAAACTATTAACTGGCTCTCTATTGATCCAGTCCTATTATGTTGCGTTTTTTATTTGTAAGTAGAATTGAATGACAAAATTAATTATGAGGGTAACCATTTGAAGTGAAGTTCATGACAAAACTCTTACCCAGAGTTAATCCTTTAATAGTAGTCAGTACATGATAATAACATAAAGCTTAATCTTGGAATATGAGCCTGAATTGGCTATGAAGGGAATTTTTAAATATGTGTGGTACAATTCAGGATTAGGTATACAAATGTTCATTTTGCAGGTACCCTTGTTGATGAAGGGAATTTTTATGTGACTCATACATGTATGATTTCATTGAATATTTGCTGCAAATTATACACAGTTATGGCATTTTGAATTTACGTGTTCAGTGAAGAAGAAGAAAGTTAAAAAGGAGAAAAAATTTTTTTTCTTTTCATTTAGAAAGGTGTTACTGAAGATGGCTGGAACTGCATTTCTTGCCCTAGTGGCTTAACTGCAGAAGGAAAATGCCACTGTCCCACGGGCCATATTTTGGGTAAGAATTAGATTCTTTACAAAATAGAGTGACAAATCTTAATTTGTGTTTGTTTATGAAAAGGATATTAAATAGTTTTGTGATTACTTATTAATGTTTTAAAAATTATTTTTGAACAAAATTTAATGGTTCTTAAGACATCAGCATGCTTTGAAAAGAAGATAAAAAGCTTTATTTGATTAAAAAACACATTCTTGATCATGTAGGATTAGATAGATATTTCCTTAACATGACAAAATATATATATCTCAACTCAAAATGTAGTATGATGCTTAGTAGGGAAAAATTGTAAGCATTCCAATTAATGTTACAACCCAATAAAAGGTGTAACTAATGCACTTAACTAAGATTTTAAAAAACAGGAAAAGAATATGTAAAAATTATTAGTTACATATGATTTGATTGCATGTTTAGAAAACCCAAGGAAGCCGGGCTCGGTGGCTCAGCCTGTAATCCCGCGCCTTTGGGAGGCTGAGGTGAGTGGATTGCCTGAGCCCGCGGGTTCGAGACCCACCTGGGCAACTTGGTGAGACCTCATCTCTACAATAAATCAAAAGAAATTAGCTGGGCATGGTAGCGCTCGCCTGTAGTTCCAGCTACTTGGAAGGCTGAGGCGGAAGGATCTCCTGAGCCCAGCAGGTCAAGGCAGGGGTGGCCGGGAGCGGCCACTGCACTCCAGTCTGGGCAACAGAGTGAGACTCCACCTCAAAAAAAAAAAAAAAAGGAAATGACTATACTTAATATAAATAGTGAAGGTTTCTAGGTACAGAATTAAGACCCCAAAATTCATAGTCTTCTGATATAAAAACAATAATTTCTTTAGAAAATGTGATGGAAGAAAATATCTCATTTACAGTAGCAACAAAAATGAAAGACTACTTAGGCATAAACTTAAGAAGAAATGTGGAAGATAAGTTGAAGAAATCTTTGAATGCTACTGAGGGATACAAACTCATGTTTTACTCAGTGAAAGTACATTCTTCATTTTTGGAAGGAAAGTCTATTAGAAAGATGTTGGGTGGGCATGGTGGTTCACACCTATAATCCAAGCACTTTGGGAGACCAAAGTGAGAGGATTGACTGAACCCATGGATTTGAGACCAGCCTGGGCAACTTGGCGAGACCTCATCTCTACAACAAAAAATTTTTTAAAAAGTAAAAAATTCAAATATATTAGCTTTAAAAAATTAATTGATGATTCAAAATGGGTAAAGTTATAATATCTATTACACATAAAGTTGTTAAAATTAATGTATAAGGACATTTCTTTTTATGCATTAATATTCTATACTAGCAAAGGTTTTTGAAAGTCTATTAGAAAGATGTTGGGTGGGCATGGTGGTTCACACCTGTAATCCCAGCACTTTGGGAAGTGTAGGTGAGAGGATTGCCTGAGCCCAGGGGTTCAAGACCAGGCTGGGCAACTTGGCGAGACCTTGTCTCTACAATAAATCAAAAAATTTGTTGGGCATGGTGGCACGCGTCTGTACTTCCAGCTACTTGAAAGGCTGAGGCAGAAGGATCACCTGAGCCCATTAGATCAAGGCTGTGGTGGCTGCGACTGTGCCACTGCACTCCAGCCTGGGTGACAGAGTAAGGCCTCAAATCAAAAAAAACAAAACAAAACAGACAGGGGTCTTGCATCAGGGACCAGTTTCGTGGGGGAGGGAGGATGTACAGTCAAACCTCACTGCTAATGTTATTCGGTATTTCATCAGGCATTAGATTCTCATAAGCAGCAGCAACCTGTATTCCTCCAATACACAGTTCACAATAGGTTTGCACTCTTAAGAGATCTAATATGTCACTACTGATCTGACAAACAGTAGAGCTCAGGCTGTAATGTGAGCAATAGGGAGCAGCTGTAAATACAGATAAACTTCACTTGCTCACCCCTGCTTACCTCCCTCTGTGTGACCCGGTTCCTAACAGGCCACGAACCGTTACCAGTCAGTGACCCAGGTGTTGGGGACCCCTGCTATAGAAGGAAAAATTGGTAAATTTACTACATAAAAATTTTTAAATACCATAAAAAGTTATAATACTGCCAGTTGTGGTTTGCACCTGCAGTCCCAGAATTTGGGGAGGCTGAAGCAGGAGGATCACTTGAGGCTAGGAGTTCAAGACAGCCTAGGCAACATAGCAAGACCCCCCCCCTAAAAAATTTTTAAAAAAATATTAGCCAGGTGTGGTGGTACATGTGTGTAGTCTCAACTACTCAGGAGGCTGAGGCTTGACCCAGAAATTCTAGGCTGCAGTGAGGTATGATTGGGTCACTGCATTTCACCCAGGGTGACAGAGTGGAACATTATCTCGGAAAAAAAAAACTAAGATAATAACAAAAACCAAACTACAAACTGAAGACAAATATATAATACATACAACAGAGATTTAAGTACTTTAATATATGTAAAGCTCCTACAAATAGGGAAGAGTAAGAGGAATAACCCAATGTAAAATTGCCAGAAATCATGAATAATGTACACAGAGAAAAAAATATGTTAACATGAAAAAGAATGTTCAACCTTACTCAGAGCAAGAAAATGTGAATTAACGCTAAAATGGAAATTTATTTTTAGCCTACTAGATTTTATTGTTAAATTATTTCAACTTTGGCCATGTATTTGTAAGTATACTGGGAAACAGTCATATGTATTAGTGGGAAATTATAAATAAGTGCAGACTTTATGGAGAGCAAATTGACACTATTCATCAAAATTTAAAATGCAAATCATGTTTGCCCAGGAAGCCCTCATCTAGAAAGTTCTTATTTGCATACATCTAAGTGTATTTCTGAAGAAGTGTATGAACAGTTTTTTGTTGCAACATATTTATAAGACAAAAGATTGTAAACAACACATTAAGTCTATCAAGATTGGTCAAATCACAGACTGTCCATATAATAATTAAGAATGCAATCATGGAAAAATAGACAGTTCTATACATATTACTATAGAAATAATTCCTAGATATATTGAATGAAAGTGCAAGATATAGAATAATTAATCAATCTACAAATGCTTATTGAGTACCTGCTGTACATCAGCCCTGCTTTATATATTTGGTATGCTACTATTTTTACAGAAGATTATATATGCATATGTGCTTGTATATACACAGCCTATTTTTGGAAGGATTTTTTTTTTTTTTTTTTTGAGTTGGAGTCTCACTCTGTCACCCAGACTGGAGTGCAGTGGCCGCTCCTGGCCACCGCAGCCTCGACCCGCTGGGCTCCGGCGATCCTTCCGCCTCAGCCTTCCAAGTAGCTGGAATTACAGGCAAGTGCTACCATGCCTGGCTGATTTTTTGATTTATTGTAGAGATGAGGTCTCACCAAGTTGCCCAGGTGGGTCTCGAACCCTTGGGCTCAGGCAATCCACTCACCTCAGCCTCCCAAAGCGTGGGATTACAGGCTGAGCCACCGAGCCCGGCTACTGGAAGGAATTCTAAGAAACTAGTTAACAATGTTGCCTCCAGAGTGAAAAACTTACTGGCTAGAGTAGGTAGAACAAGTTGTTTACCTTCCCTTTTTGTTAAAATTGTGTCTTACCACCATTCAAAAACCTAAGATATTATGGATAAGACTAACGTCCTCTTTGACCACTTTTCCCAATGCTGATTCTCTATTCCTCTCTCAACCCCAAAGTAATGGTTATCATTTTGAGATGAGTATATGTGTGTGTGTCCTTTCAGAATTTTTTTCCTCTTTCCTCTTTTGCCACAGGAAATTTAAGTGATACTTTTATATAAATGTTTCATGTGTAAGGGCTATTCAACAGATCTTGTTCTGTAGCATACTTCTTTTAGTTAGCAGTATGATCTGGAAGATCTACCTGACTTTTAAAACTCTGCCTCATAGTATTTCATAGCCTGGACATATCACCATTCTGCTATTTTAGATATTCAGGTTGTTTTCTAACAAATAATACTTCAGTGAATAGCCCTTACACATGTAAAAGTGTTTCTGTAGGTTAGTTGTCTAAAATGAAATTGTAGAATTGTAGAGAATGTGAATTTAAAACCTTAATAGATACTACTAAAAACCCTCTAAATTACAGAAACTTATCCAGCAATTTATAGGTAAAAGGTAAGACAATTTTTGAGAAAAAATTACTGCTTTTTGTTATGATGACTTGGAAACCTAGTTTCTACATTTTATTATAATGGGAAGTCTTCACTTCTTTTTATTATGGAGATGCTTGATATGCCTTTAATGCAAATAAGGTGTTTTGAGAATTATTTGAATAATAGTTCATTTTATTAAATACTTTTTAAGTATATAGATGCTTATATGGTCACTATGAATTACATCTTAATTTTGTTCCCAAATTGTTTAGTGGAAAGAGATATTAATGGAACGTTGTTGTCTCAAGCAACTTGTGAGCTCTGTGATGGAAATGAAAATTCTTTTTCGGTAGCAAATGCTTTAGGAAACAGGTAAGCAGTGGCAGGGGCTGACTTCATTAAAATCATTTTATATTTTATTTAATCTGTCCTTTTAAAAAGTACTTTTCTATCATATGACTTGTTCCTCATAATAACCCAAGGAAAGGTAGAAGTTGACGTTAACAGATAAGCTGAGACCCAGAGCATGAGGCAAGATAAGGCTCAAATTTTGGCTCAGTCTATTTGTTTTTTGACCTTGGATAGCTCAGTAACTCTCAGTACTTTGTCTTTAGTATGGGAATATCCTACTCACTTCTTTGGCATTAATAGCTCAGAAATAAATATGTAAAGTTCTTAGCATAGCGTTTTTTTATTTATTTATTTATTTGAGTTGGAGTCTCTGTTCCCAGGCTGGAGTACAGTGGCACACTCACAGCTACCACAGCCTTGACCTGCGGGGCTTAGGCAATCTTTCTGCTGGAACTACAGGCATGCACCACCACACCAAGCTAATTTTTTAATTTATAGTAGTGACGAGGTCTCGCTAAGTTGCTCAGGCTGATCTTGAACCCCTGGGCTCAGGCAGTCCTCTTGCCTCTGCCTCCCAAAGTGCTAGGATTACAGGTGTGAGCCACCATGCCCAGCTTGCATACATAGAAATGCTCAGTAAAGGCATTTTTGGTCAGGCATGGTGGCTCATGCCTGTAATCTCAGCACTTTGAGAGACCAAGGTGGGAGGACTGCTCGAGGACAGGAGTTCAAGACCAGCCTAGGCAACATACCAAGAAGATGTCTCTTTAAAAAAAAAAAAAAAGTATTCGGCTACTTGGAGGGCTGAGGCGGAAGGATCGCCGGAGCCCAGCAGGTCGAGGCTGCAATGGCCAGGAGCGGCCACTGCACTCCAGTCTGGGCAACAGAGTGAGACTCCAACTTAAAAAAAAAAAAAAAAAAAAAAAAAGTAGCTATTTTTGTTTGTTATTATGTAATTTGAACATAATCATAATAGAATCATGTACCAAATATTGTGCTAAAGCCTTTATATATTATAATGTTGAATAGGAAAACATTAGTAAATATAATAATAGTTATAACCAAAGCATCCTGATTTATAGTCCTATTTTCTTTTTTACATTATTTTATTTTAGAAGCAGGGGATACATGTGCAAGTTTATTTATGTATCTTGGATGACGCTGGGTTTTGGGTGCTTCTAGTGAACCCATCACCCAAATAGTGAACTTATTATCCAGTAGGTAATTTTTTGTTTTGTTTTTTGAGTCAGAGTCTCACTCTGTCACCCAGACTGGAGTGCAGTGGCACGCTCATGGCCACTGCAGCCTTGACCTGCTGGATTCAGGCAATCTTTCTACCTCAGTCTTCCAAATAGCTGGAACCACAGGCGTGTGCCACCACACCCGGCTAATTTTTATGATTTATTGTAGAGACGAGGTCTCACCAAGTTGCTTAGGCTTGCCTCAAACCCTGGGCTCAGGCAATCCTCTCGATCTTCATCCCCCAACGTGCTGGGATTATAGGCATGAGCCACCGTGCCAAGCTCATTAAGTAGTTTTTCAACCCTTGTCCCCGTCCTCTCCTCAATGTCTGTTGTTTCCATCTTCATGTCTATGTGTACCCATTTTTTAGCGCCTGCTTATATGTGAGTCCATGCAGTATTTTATTTTGTTTGTGTTAACTCAATTAGGGTAATGACCTCCAGCTGCAAAGGACATGATTTCATTCTTTTTTATGACTGTGTAGTATTCTGTGGTGGATATGTACCACATTTCTTTATCCAATCTACTGCTAATGAACACTTAGGTCAATTCCATGACTTGGCTATTGTGAATAGTATTGTGATAAACATATGAATGCAGGTGTTCTTTTGATATAATTCTTTTTTTTGAGACGAGGTCTCACTGTGTCACCCAGACTGGAGTGCAGTGGCATGATCTTGGCTCGCCTCAGCCTCGACTTCCTGGGCTCTGGTGATCCTCCCACCTCAACCTCCCGAGTAGCTGGGACTACAGGTGTGTGCCACCATGCCTGGCTAATTTTATTTTTCTGTAGAGATGAGGTTTTGCTGTGTTGCCCAGGCTATTTTTGTCAAACTCCTGAGCTCAAGCAATTCTCTCACCTTGGCTTCCCAAAGTGTTGAGATGACAGGTGTGAGCCACTGCCCTCAGCCAATTATTTCTTTTCCTTTGGGTAGCTACCCAGTAGTGGGATTGTTGAGTAGAATGGTAGTTCTATTTATAGTTCTTTGATAAATATCCCTACTGTTTTCCATAGGGGTTGAACTATTTTACATTCCTACAAACTATGTGAGTGTTCACTTTTCTCTGCATCCTCACCAACATCATGTTATTTTTTTCC
This sequence comes from Carlito syrichta, assembly GCF_000164805.1. NCBI lineage: Eukaryota > Metazoa > Chordata > Mammalia > Primates > Tarsiidae > Carlito > Carlito syrichta. Next base: position 166,400 of record NW_007251107.1, on the reverse strand, counting down.
TTTTTTTGGAGTTTGAGTCTCACTCTGTTGGCCAGGCTGGACTGCAGTGTCATGATCATGACTCACTGCAGCCTCAACCTTCTCTGCTCAGGCGATCCTTCCACCTCAGCCTCCTGAGTAGCTGGGACTACAGTCATGTGCCATCACACCTGGCTAATATTTTAATTTTTTGTAAAGACCAGGTCTCCCTATGTTGTCTATACTGGTCTCGAAGTTCTGGGCTCTAGCGATCCTTCTGTGTCCACCTCCCAAAGTGCTGACATTATAGCTACTTTTTTACTTTTTAATAAGAGCTACTGCAACTGGTGTGATGTAGTATCTCATTGTGGTTTAAATTTTGTATTTCTCTAATGATTAGTGATGTTGAGTGTTTTTTCATATATTTGCTGGCCACTTACATGTCTCCTTTTGAGAAGTGTCTGTTCATGTCCTATGCCCACTTTTTTTTTTTTTTTTCAGTTAGAGTCTCATTCCATCAACCAGGCTGGAGTGCAGTGCAGTGGCATGCTCACAGCCACCCTGGTGTCAACCAGCTGAGCTCAGGTGATCCTTCCAAGTAGCTGGAACTACGGGTGTACGCTACCATGTCCAGCTCATTTTTTGATATATTGTAGAGACGGGGTCTCACCAAGTTGCACAGGCTGGTCTCCAACCCCTGGGCTCAGGCTGTCCTCTTGCCTCAGCCTCCCAAAGTACTGGGATTACAGGCTTGAGCCACTATGCCCACTATGCCCACTTTTTGATGGGGTTGTTTTTTTCATGTTGAGTTGAGTTCCTTATAGATTCTGGTAATTAATTATTTGTTAGATACATAATTTGCAGGTATTTTTCACATTCTTTAGCTTTTCTGTTCACTCTGTTTATTGTTTCTTTTGCTGTGCAGAAGATATTTAATTTAATTACATTTGTCAATTTTTGTTTTGGTTACAATTGCTTTTGAAGTCTTAGTCATAAATTATTTGCCTAGACCAATGTGCAGAAGAGTTTTCCTTGGTTTTCTTTTAGGGTTTTTTATAGTTTGAGGTCTTATATTTAAGTCTTCAATCCATCTTGGATTAACTTTTATATACAGTGAGAAATAGTAGTCCAGTTTCATTCATCTGCAAATGGCTAGCCAGTTTTTCCCCCATACCATTTAGTGAATAGGTATTCTTTCCCCATTATTTATTTTTTCAATTTTGTCGAATATTAGTTGGTTATAGGTATGTGGCTTTATTTCTGAGTTCTGTATAATGTTTAATTGAGCTATATGCCTTTTTTTGTTTGTTTGTTTGCTTGTTTGTTTGTTTGTTTTGAGTTGGAGTCTCACTCTGTCGCCCAGACTAGAGTGCAGTGGCCACTCCCGGCCACTGCAGCCTCTACCTGCTGGGCTCTGGCAATCCTTCTGCCTCAGACGTCCAAGTAGCTGGAACTACAGGCGTGCGCTACCACACCCGGCTCATTTTTGATTTATTGTAGAGATGAAGTCTCGCCAAGTTGCCTAGGCGGGTCTCGAACCCGCGGGCTCAGGCAGTCCACTCACCTCAGCCTCCCAAAGGCGCGGGATTACAGGGTGAGCCACCGAGTCTGGCTTTTTTTTTTTTTTTTTAAGTCAAAGTCTCACTCTGTCGCCCAGGCTGGAGTACAGTGGCACACTCACAGCCACTGCAGTCTCAATCTGCTGGGCTCAGGAGATCTTTTTACCTCAATGTCAACTGGCTGAGCTCAGGTGATCCTTCCAAGTTGCTGGAACCACAGGTGTATGTCACCATACCCAGCTAATTTTTATGATTTATTGTCGAGATGAGGTCTCACCAAGTTGCCTGGGCTGGTCTCAAACCCCTGGGCTCAGGCAGTCCTCTCACCTCTGCCTCTCAAAGTGCTGGAATTACAGGCATGAACCACTACCCAGCTTTTTTTTTAAACCAGTACCATGTTCTTTTGGTTACTGTAGGCTTGTAGTATATTTTGAAATTGAGTAACGTGATCTCTCCAGCTTTGTTCTTTTTGCTCAGGATTGCTTTAACTATTTGGGCTCCTATTTGGTTTTGTATGAATTTTAGTCTTTTTTTCTGGTTCTGTGAAAAATGATGTTGGTAATTTGATAAAAACTGCATTGAATCTGTAGATTGCTTGGGACAGTATGGTCATTTTAATAGTATTGATTGTTCAAGTCTATAAGCACGGAATGTTTTTCCATTTGTGTAATCTATTATTTCTTAGCCATTCAGTATTCATTCTATATATTTTACATAGTTAAATACTATATTCATTCTATATATTTTACGTAGTTAAAATACTCTTCTAGATTGATTAGTTTTTTTTCTTTTTGCTTTTTTTTTCTTTTTCTTTGCCTTGTATACAGAATAGGTATAAAGCTATTCAATCAGTGTTAATATATTAGATTTGTTTAATATATGTAAATAATTGCTTAGCCGAATGAATCTGTTTTAATCCATCATTTAGGAAGATAGTTTTCTTAAATTAGGTTTAGTATAATTTGTTAACATTTTAAGAATTATTTTTGTTATATTGAACAGGTGCATCCGATGTGAACCAACATTCATTAATACCACCAGGTCCTGTACATGTTCAGAACCTAACATTTCAGTAAGGCTAATCAAATTGGTAAAGTATAAATATTTTAGTTCAATTGCTTATACCTTTTTATAAACTAGGTATTTTTTTTTCTTATTTGTTTATGAAGACAGGAGGATTGTGTTTCAGCAGCACAGGAAATTTTCTTCCACGTAGAATCTCAATTGCACGTTATGGAGAGCTTGTAAGTATGTTTCAGAATTTTTGTTTTGTTGTTAAGGAACTGTCTTTATTTCATCATTTAGTAATTAATTTGGGGCTAAAATCAGAAACATTTTTGTGTAAATTACTTTAAAATAGAAAAATTACCAATCTAAGAAACATTGGTCCAGTAATTTAGCATAATAACTTATAAGTACAGTATTCATTCTATGCCTTAGCCTATTCCTTTTTCATTGAATTGAAGAATGTTTAAGCTGGAAATGTCCTATATATGTCCAATAAAATATGTAACATAATACAGTTAAGAGCACCAGGCACTCTAGATTTGAATTCCTGATTTGCCAGTCATTAGTTTTGTATCCTTGGGCCTTGGGAAAGTTACTTAACTTTTAAAGCTTCAGTTTATAGTCTATAATTTGGATATAATAATAATAATACCTATGTCATACTGCTTGTACATGGTAAACATTAGAGATACCAGAATTACTCTTTTGTAGCCATGTTCCTTAGTTTATAGATGAGAGCATTGAGGCCTTTTGCAGCAGATGCTGGCGATTACAAGTTATAGGTTATAAAATGGGAAGTGGATGAATTACAAATCCAAGTAGGAGTTAGATGACTAACTAAGAGTTAGACTAACTGAAGAGATCCAGTGTGCCAGCAGAGCTTGGAGTGGACAGGCTGTGATCTGGTTGTTAATATTATTATTGAATAAGTAGTAGTAACTAGGAGGGCTGTGAGAATAGCAATGATGAGGGTGGACTCTGGGATCTTGATGAAGAAGGCAGAAATTCCTCTGGTGTAGTCTTGTGAGGGTGACAGGCAAATATCAAATAGTTGCAAGACAGCAAAATAAATGCTAAAATAGAGTATGCACAGAGAGCTCTGAGATTATCCAAACATTGTCTCATCTGTAACAATGCATGTCTTCTGGGACATTCTTCCCCAGTCTCAAATTATAGTGAATGTCTGTATATGATGATCAAATGTGCATGCCTTTAATTTTCTTTTTTTCGTTTTGTGAATAATTTAAGTTGAAATAATTATTTGAAAAGTCGCAACAATATCAGATTTTCCTATCTGGTTGGAGAGTCTCAGTCCTTTAGAGGTCATGTCCCTTTAGTCGCCTTCTACCTGGAAAAAGTCCTTAGTCTTTCCTGAATGAAAGTTTTGAAGATGAGAGGCCTTACCCGCTATATTTGGCTCTAACTGTCTCCATCCAGTCTTTCCTCATATTCAATAAATGCTTGGTTGAAAGCCACAAAAGAAGTGTCATACTTTTCTCAGTGTGTTGCATCCCATCAGGGGACACACAATGTCACTGATACTGTTAACCTTGATCACTTGCCCTAAAGTCACTGTGACTACCATAAAGTTACCATTTTCCATTTGTAATTGTTTAGTATTTTGTGAGGAACATTTCTAAGATTACATTTCCTATTTCTCACAGACCCTTAACTTACTGGCTTTAGTCTCCATTGAGGATGCTTGCCTTTATCCACCACTACTGGTTGCCAAAGATTAATTTTTGATTTCCTTTCACATTTTTTAATTGACATCGTATTGTAAGGAAGAACTTTTTCTTCTCCCCATTCATATATACTTTTTATTATCAATAAGGATTTGTGGGTTCCTATTTGATTCAATTGGTTATAATCTAATACACTCATTATTTGTTTTTTTTTCTTTTTATTAATTTTCATTTTATGTTTTGAGTCAGTCTCACTCTGTCATCCAGGCTGGAGTACAGTGATACGGTCATGGCTACCACAGGCTTGACCTGCTGATCTCAGGTAATTCTTCCACCTCAGCCTTCCAAGTAGCTGTGACTACAGGCGTGTGCCATCATGCCCAGCTAATTTTTAATTTATTTTAGAGACATGGTCTTGCTGTGTTGCCCAGACCGGTCTCGAACACCTGGGCTCAGGCAATCCTCTCACCTTGGCCTCCCTAAGTGCTGGAATTACAGATGTGAGCCACCGCATCTGGCTTATTTTCTTTTTTTAGAGATGGGAGTTTCACTATGTTGTACAGATTAGTCTTGAACTCCTGGCCTCAAGTGATCCTTCTGCCGTGGCCTCCCCAAGTGTGGAGATTACAGGCATGAACCACTGCACCCTGCCTTCATTATTTGTTTTTGTTTTTTTTTGTTTCTTTTTTTACAGAGTGAGAAAGGTAGATTTATTAAAGGTAAGATACATTGTGAAGGGCACAACGGACAAGACAACAGTAAGAGTGTCTGTTGACTGCTGCCCTTTATTTGTTTTAATGCTTAAATTATCCTAGATTTGGGCAGGTCCCTTCAAGTTGGTGCCTGTGGTTTTATTTTTCAACATTTCCCCATTATTCTTTGAGCACAAGTTTTCTAGACTCATGTTGTAGTTTTCCTGCCTCAGCTTCAGAATCAACATTTTCCTAAAAAGTTCTGGAGAATAATATTTAGAAACCAAGATTATCACACTGAGTATGTCCTCTCAGCAGACATAGCTAAGGAATATATGTACATGCTTTTATACATATACACATCTATAGCTATTTCTGTGTTTATCTGTGTATATATAGTAAAACAAATGAGTTCATAGACCAAGGAGTGCATAATGGTAGGTTCTCCAATTATTGGTGATGTTATATTTGTTTGCTTGGTCATGACTGTGACTGCTACTTCTCTCCATTGTAAAGGTACTGTGATTAATAAATCAGTCTGCATTTTTACTTTGAGACTATGTAAATATCCATTTTAGCATCCACTGATTAATTTTGGCTGAATTCTGTTATTCCATCTTTTGTAAAGAACACTTTCCTTTTTTTTTAAGCTATATTGTAAACTCATGGAATCTTTGTTTATTCATTGTTATAATCTGTTACTGTTTTTCTCCTTTTTGAACTTCAAGTTATACCAAATTTGTACTTCCCTTCAAGATAGCTCCTGTGTTGTTTTGACATGACTTTCTTAGACTTTTTTCCATGGTTTCTCCATGCCATGTTCCAGGCTCACCATACATAATTATGATTTTTAATAGTTACATAATATTCTAGTTTGTGCACTGAAATTGATATAATCGTACTTTCAATGGTTTTCAGTTATTAATAATATTGTTGTCAACAATTTTTTGCACATAGATGTGTTTTCCCATTTGAAGGGATTATACCTCAAGATAAATTTCCTAAGTTTTTCTACATTTCTTGGTTAGAGTATGTGGATATTGCTTTATAAAAGTATTGTGCAACTTTTACACTCTCACTGGCATTGTACATGGGTCCATTGTACATTCTTTTTTTGTTAGTAACTGGTGCCATTGCTTTCTATTTTTACCAGTTTTTGTGTGTTCTTCAACCTTTTTTGTGGTGTCTCAGTCTTACTCTGTTGTTCTGGCTGGAGTGCAGTGGCGTAATCACATCTCACTACAGGCTCAACCTCCTGGGCTCAGATGATCCTTCTGCCTCAGCCTCCTGAGTACCTCCTGGGACTACAGGCATGAGCTACCATGCCTGGCTTATTTTTTGAGTTCTTGTTGAGACAAGAGGTCTCACTATGTTGCCTAGGCTGGTCTTGAAGTCCTGGACTCAAGCAATCCTCCCACCTTAGCCTCCCAAAATGCTGGGATTGCAGGCGTGATCCACTGTGCCTGGCCTTCAACCTTATTCTGTGTGTATATTTTTTTCCTATAAAATGATAATTTTTGCTTATTGAAGAGATTAAGATAGCACCTAATAATTTTATTTTATATTTTTCTGATAGCTGTGGTGCCATGGTCCATATAATTCAGTTTTGTCTCTTCTTTGTGTGTCCAGACAATTAATTCTAAATGGTGCTTCTCAGTTTCTCATATATCAGCAAGATGTGCAAACAAGCATTAAAGCAGTGGTTCTCTTTTTTTGAGTCAGAGTCTCACTCTTTTGCCCAGGTTGGAGTGCAGTGGCATGCTCATGGCCACCGCAGCCTTGACATGCTAGGCTCAGATGATCCTTCTACTTCAGCCTTCCAAGTAGCTGGAACTTCAGGCATGTGCCACCACACCTGGCTAATTTTTATGATTTATTATAGAGATGGGATCTTACCATGTTGCCCAGGCTGGTCTCTAACCCGTAGGCTCAGGCAGCCCTCTCACCTCTGCCTCCCAAAGTGCTGGGATTACAAACGTGAGCCACTGCACCTAGCTAAAGCAGTGGTTCTTAATCAGAAGTTTGTATCTACAACTTTCAGAACCCACATACGTCCTGGTGTCATCTGGAGATTCTGATTTGTTTTGATTTGTGATGCCCACAGGTGATTGCGATGCCCACCATTGTTTGAGAAGCACCACTTGGGAGATTTGAAATCATTCCCCTAATTTTTTTTATTACTTGCCAACTTAATACAATATTTATAATAATCCTAAATCAGCAAATGTTAACCACTCAATACTAAGAGAAAATCTATTATTTTTCTTTTTTTTCCTCCTTGTTTTTTGTATTAGTGAAATGGGCACATTGTATTTTTGGATTATAGACATTTTGTTTCCTTATGTCTTTTGCATAAGTGTCATTGTTTTGTACTGTAGTCCTATTTGTAATAACTGACATTGGTTAAAATTCTTATATTCCTGTTAGAATCTGTTTTTCTACTAACATTGAGATAGTAACATTAGACATTTCTCATCCAGCAATATACATATTAAGGTTGTCCTAACAGTGTGGGGTTCAGAATCTTCATTTGAACTTAAGGATAAAATTTATGTTGTTTTCAGGGCATGTCTTTAACTTCGGAGTGGTTTGGGAAGTATTTGCAATCATCAGCAATTGCATGTTTGGTAAGTTTGAAGTTTTTTAAAATTTCATTTTATTTTGAAGAATTATAATATCATTTTTTACCCAAATAATAAGTTTTCTAAGTAGATATATTACCTTAATCATATTCTATAAGAAAAATAAACCCTTTCTAGTAGATTAAAAGAGAATTCATAGAGAAAATGTCATTCACGATTCACAAATTGAATGTCTCCAAACTTTTGGTTTTGTTTTTTTTTTTTTTTTTTTGTAGTTGGAGTCTCACTCTGTTGCCCAGGCTGGAGTGCAGTGGCATGCTCACAGCCACCACAGCCTCGACCTGCTCGGCTCAGGTGATCCTTCTGTCTCAACCTTCCAAGTAGCTGGAACCACAGGCACGTAGCACCATGCCCGGCTAATTTTTTTGATTTCTTGTAGAGATGCAGTCTCGTCAAGTTGCCCAGGCTGGTCTTGAACCCATGGGCTCAGGCATTTCTCTCACCTTGACCTCCCAAATTGCTGGGATTATAGGCATGAGCTACTACGCCTGGCCAAATGTCTCCAAGCTTTTTTAGCTAAAATTGAGTTAGTGGAAACTGTCATTTAGTAAATGTTTATTGATGACCTACTGTGTGCCAGGCTCAATTCTCAAATCAGGTTAGATATTTCAGAAAAAGACAGAAAGAAAATCCCTTGTGGAATTACAGTTGAAGTAAATGTTAGGTTGTGCTATGTATACAGAGTCAAATAACTCAGGGTAAAGAACATGGAGAATGTGAGGGTTGCTCTTTTATGTAGAATATTCAGGACAGGCATGTCTGAGAGAGTGATATTTGGGCAAAGACCTGAAAAAAGTAAAAGCGAGTCATGTAAATATCTAGGGCAGGAGTGTTCTAAGTAGAGACAGTAGCAGAGCAAAGGTCCCAAAGCAGGAGTTCACTGGCTTATTCACGCTTATGAGATAGGAAGGAGGCCACAGTGATTGGAGTAGAGTGAGCAGGGAGAGTGGAGAAAAGATAGAATCAGGGATATAGAGAGTGGCTGTGGTGAGGACCTGAGGCTTAACTTGAGGGAGATAGAAGGATTTTGTGCAGAGGAAGTCATGATAGATTTTGAAAGGATCACTATAGCCTGGAAGATAGAATTTGATGGGGGTAAAGACAGACCACTGAGGAGGTATTAGAGTTATCTGAGTGAGAGAGAACGGTGGCCAAGGATAGAACCATAGAAATGAGGGAAGCTTTTAGCTTTTAGATATACTTTGAAGATTGTGCCAACAGGATTTTCTAATGAGCTGGATATGAGGAGAGAGAAAAGTTCAAAGTTTTTTACTTAAATAACTATAAAAATGGAATTGCCTTTTCCTGATAGGGAAAATTGAGAAAGTTGAAAGGCGAACTCAACAAATTAGTTCATTTTGCTGTTCATAAAACAAATTACTTAAATCATAGAAAATTAGATTTATATGTATAAGATCTAATATACAATCAAATTATTATTTCAAATATAAATATTCTACTTAATGGTTTTTGCAGTGTCATGCAGTGAGTTTTTACTTAGTTCTTTCAATGCTTGTCTTTAGATTTTAGCCTAAAATGTATAATTAAAATGTACTCATTATTTCTCTTCCCCTATGGAAAGCTCATTTTCTACTTAAGGTAGAGGAAAGAGTTTAAAAGCCAAAGAATTAAAAAAAAAAAAAAAAAAAGGAAAGAGTAGAATAGGTAAAATTAAAAGAAATCATAATTTTTATATCAACTTTTGCTTAAGCTGTTAGGTCCATGTACATTCCTTTGCCATTGTTCTTTTGTAGGTGTATGCCAATCTAACATCTTGCCAAGCTCTTGGAAATATGTGTGTGATGAACATGAATTCTTATGACTCTGCCACATTTGATGCATGTAAACTGTTTCAGTTCATCTTTGAAAATACTGCTGGACTGAGCACTGTTCATTCTATTTCATTTTGGTAAGGATATTGTTATTAGTTTAATATTATTTTGATTGAATTCATGTTTAGTTATAGTCACAAATATGAATAATAAATATTTCTTCTCCATTATTAAGACAATTTTAATTGTTTATAGGAGACAGAATCTTCCATGGCTGTTTTATGGAGACCAACTAGGATTAGCACCTCAAGTACTCAGTTCTACCCCTCTTCCTACAAATTTCAGTTTTAAAGGGGAAAACCAGGTACAAGTCTTTAATAGTTATGTAGAGTTATTTGAGAATAACTACATTTTGATATACTATTTTAAAAGGTAATAAAGTTATAAGTCACAATTGCTTTTTTAGGTTGTGTTACAAATGTAGTTGCTACACTAAATGTAAATATAAACTACTTGTAGGAATTTGAATATATGAATACCTCTGGATTATGTAGATACAAAAGCAAGCAGTACTTAGGGGGCTGGGAAGAGTAGTTTTTATCACCAAATACAATACGATCACAGTCTGAGTTTTATAGAAGTGTTTCCAAAGATTGACTAGTGCGGGAGGCCAGCTCCTGCAGACCAGGGTTTCCCGAAGGAGAGATGGAGTTGGCAAAAGAACAAAAAACTTGGGACACCTGACTCTGCTGCAAGCAGGACAAATGCCCTTTATTGTTAGTTCATATCCAGATTATATACTTTTTTTTTACAAAGAAGTAGTCTTTGAAAAATTCTTAGCATCAGAACAGTTAGTAACCTTGCTTAAGACAAAGAACAGAGCAAGTAACTCATACGTGATGTTTTTCTTAAAGCCACTCTGATGTGAATTCCCTCATATACAGATATCTTTTTTAAAGATATCACTGTCTTATGATCTACAAAGCATCCCGTTTTGCCCTTAAGCATAACTCCTACTTTGTTCCCTTAATTTTTAGCTGTTATCTATTTTCTTGACCATTTTGTATATTCTAACTTTCTAACTCCTTAGATTCTTTTTTTTTTTTTTTTTTTTTTGAGTTGAAGTCTCACTCTGTCGCCCAGACTGGAGTGCAGCGGCCGCTTCCGGCCACCGCAGCCTTGACCTGCTGGGCTCCGGCAATCCTTCCACCTTAGCCTTCCGAGTAGCCGGAATTACAGCCATGTGCTACCACGCCTGGCTAATTTTTTGATTTATTGTAGAGATGAGGTCTCGCTGCACAGGCGGGTCTCGAACCCGCGGGCTCAGGCAATCCACTCACCTCAGCCTCCCAAAGATGCGGGATTACAGGCTGAGCCACTGAGCCTGGCTACTCCTTAGATTCTTAAAAGACCCATTTCTCAAGGCTATTCTACAATGGTTATTTATTCTTAACAAAGAACATGTGTCTTAAGCTTTTTCTATAATTATTTTCTATCCTTAAAGCCTATTAACTCATTGCTAATGATTAACGTAACACACTCATATCATGAAACCTGCTTTGTATTTTCTTATGCTTAAAAATCTATAATCTTAACTTTATGCCCTTAACTCTATGTTAAAAACTTAGTCTGAATAACATGAAGTCCTCTAATATTTATGTGATTGCTAATCTCCTAAGCATAATATACCACATGTAGAAATTAAGTAAAAGTAATTTTTGCATTGGCACTCTTCCTAAAAATACAAACTGTAGCTTCCCAAATTTCTCCAATTAGTCGCCAATCAGAAGAAATAAAATCTTACAAGTGATTATCCCCACACATAATATTTAAAATCTCTATTGATAATTTCCTGGCAAGGCCAGTGAGTTCCCTGACAAACATTAAATCGAGCACCTTCTGATTTTTCACAATTTTCCCAACTACAATGTTTAATCAAGTGATTGCATGATCTAATACCAGGAGACCAGGGACGTGGAAACCTAGGGAGGAGTTCAAATGAAGGAAAGGTAATTTTCTCATGAATTCCCCTCTTGCCTTTTTGCAAGGGGTAATGGAGGTGTGAGTGGAATTTTGCTTTCCATCCTCAGACTGTACAGAACTTTTGGCTGCATTAATAACAAAAGTAGAGCAAGCAAGGGTTCAGCTGCCCAGGTTTGCTTTGCAACCCGGGGTCTTCAGCCCCCTGGACTTTGTCGGGAGGCAGGCCTCCATGGCTCTATGACATTGCCCAGCACTTTCAGGTCCAAGTTACCACCTCTAACTTTTTGACCTTCTAGAATGAAGGAATAAGATCATTCCCCATCCCATTCTCCATATGAGAGATTTGAAAGGAGGATATCTGTCACAAGTGCTACCTCTTAATTCTAAAATAATAATTGCCACGCAAAAAACCAGTCCAGTTCTTTTAGATGTAATTTTATAAATCTTTTAATTTTTTTATTTTGAAGATGTAAGGTACAATTCAGGGTTAGGTGTGCAAATGTTCATTATGCAGGTGCACTTGTTGATGAGGTATGCTTTTAGATGTATTTAATCCTAGAGATAGTAGGATTCAAAACAGTTGAATTTAATTTTTCAACAAAACAGGTTGGTCAGCAATGTAAATAAAGGGTCAATCAACAATGAAAATTTCTGTATAGAATATTATGTTACTTTCAGAGTACTTGACATGTTTTATTTTTGTTTCTTTAATAAGAATACAAAACTGAAGTTTGTTGCTGCTTCCTATGATATAAGAGGAAATTTTCTCAAGTGGCAAAGTTTAGAAGGAGGTGTTTTACAGGTGAGCATGATTGTAGCCAAAGAATTAGTTATGGGCCTTATTTTTGCCTGAAGCAAAGACAGGGGGCAAAAACTAGATCATTGCTTGAATAGAGCATGTTACATAATACAGTTGATTTTTTTCTGGTGCCTTAAATTGGAATTTCTTCAAATTGCTTTTTACATTATGACTTTAATTTATAAGAAAAATGTTCCCTTCACTTTTCATATTTCTGAAATATTAAATAAGTATTAGATAGAGCATATGTGCCTGTTGGGGCTTGAGAACTCTTGAGTATAAGTGAAAAAAATGTTTGTGAGAGATATTGATCAGTTGTATTCTTTTGCTGTAGCTTTGTCCAGACACAGAGACAAGGCTAAATGCTGCTTATTCTTTTGGAACAACCTATCAACAAAATGTAAGTTTGAAGCATGTGAGTCTATATTTTAGCTTCATTTTAAAGATTATCACATCAGCAATAATTGGAGTAATCTTTGAATTTTTGAAATTGGAAATGTTTTAAATAGGAATGAATAATTTCATTAACTAATACAGTTTTTACATCTCTGGGCACAAAAAAAATTTAACTTAATTGATGTAAAGATTCCCTTGTCATTCATAAAGTCTTTTTTTTTTTTTTTTTTTAATCTTTTGAGTTGGAGTCTCACTCTGTCACCCAGGCTGGAGTACAGTGGTACGCTCACTGCCACCACAGCCTCGAACAACCAGGCTCAGGCAATCCTTCTGCCTCAGCCTTCCAAGTAGCTGGAACTATAGGCGCACGCTACCACACCTGGCTAATTTTTTGATTGATTGTAGAGACAAGGTCTTGCCGTGTTGCTCAGGCTAGTCTCGAACCCCTGGACTCAGGCAATCCTCTCGCCTCAGCCTCCCAAAGTGCTGGGATTATAGGCTTGAGCCACTGTGCCTGGCATTCATAGAGTCTTAAACATTGTATAATGTTAGCTTTTCATAATCAATTGTTTACTTCTAGGCTTATAAGTCTCTAAAAACAACGCCTATTTCTGAGCATTTTGGAATAAAGAAAAAATATTACTTTATTTTTAGTGATTAATAAAAATATGACTCCCTTCTCATTCTACCTCCAATAACAAATAAAAATGCTTTCCTTTTTTTTCTCTTTTCATGCTTTGCTCTCTCCTTCCTGTCCGTCCTGACTTTTGTTACTTTGGTAACTCACTTTAAATTTACAATATGGTACAAAGGAATATTATAAGCCATGAAATATTTGAAAGACATTCAATAGTTTATAAAAGGGTTTCTGTTTAAAAAAATATTTTTATGTAGAGATATGTCTTGATTTGTTGCCTAGTCTGGTCTTGAACTCCTGGTCTCTAGCAACCCACCCACCTTGGCCCCCAAAGTGCTGAGATTACAGGTGTGAGCCATTGTGCCCAGACTAAAAATGCTTCTTGATAAAATTTATATAAACACATCATAGAACAAAACCATAATGAGGCCAGATATGGGATTACTTACACCTGTAATCCCAGCACTTTGGGAGGCTGAGTGAGGCAGGAGGATTGGTTGAGCCCAAGATTTCGATACCAGCCTAGACAGCATAGTAAGACCTCGTCACTACAAAAAAAAATCAAAAAATTAGTTGGATATGGTGGTGCATGCCTATAGTTCTAGCTACTTGAGACTGACAGAGTGAGACCCTGATTAAACCCACCCCCATACAACACACACTGAAAAATATCATTATGAAAAACAAATGGGAAGAAAATAAACATTTCTAACAGTGATTATCTCTGGATAGTGGGATTAGAGTATTTTTTTCTTTTTTATAGTTTCAAAACTTTCTACTATGAACATGAATTTACTTATTTTGTCAGAATTGATTTATAAGTTTTTTTTTAAATAAATGTGATTGTGTACCTTAACATGGGCCAAGATCAACACTTGTTAAATACTTGCTGCTGTGTGCTCAGCATTTTATCATTGTTATCCATTTGATACATAAAATAGTTATGTGAGATATATACTATCTATGCTTCATAGATGAGGAAATTGTGCCCAGTGAGATGAGCTTGTGCCCACTAAGATTTCTCATATCAGGTAAACTCTAGAATCAATGTTCTGTTAAGTTTAAAACACATGGTTTTTTCACTGAACCTGACTGCTTCTTAAGTGTTCACAGCCTTGTAGTCAAAATGGCTATACAAAGAATTGCAAAAATGTGATAAGTATTGTTCTGTTGGTATGTACAAGGCACCTGGAGAAGTGCAGAAAGGGTTCATAGAGGAAGTAATACTTGGATTTGTATGATGAGAACACAGTGGGGACTGACATGTCAGGCAGAAACCACATTTGCAATGTCAGACATAGAACTGCAGTAGATAGCATGTATGGACCACCATAGACTGGTAGGAAGCAGTGAGAGAGAAGCCTGTTTCTGATAAGGGAAGCCAGATCATAAACATCATTGTATATCAGGAGAAAGAAGGACAGTGGTTTTTAAATCTTTTTGCTGATGAGCACTTAATATTGAGAATGAAGGCATACCTTCTCCTTCTATGTTGTAGGTCAAGAACAAAGCAGTTCTTTTTTTGGGGGGAGGGGTGTTGGAGGAAGAGGACCTTGCTCTGTCACCCAGGCTGGAGTGCCTGATGCAAGTAGAGCTCACTGCAGCCTCAGGTTCCTGGGTTCCATTGATCCTCCTGCTTCAGCCTCCCAAGTAGTTGGGACTACAGGCATGTGCCACCATGTCTGGCTATTTTTTTTTTTTGTAGAGATGAGGTCCTGCTATGTTGCCCAGGCTGGTCTCTAACTCAAGTGGTCCTCCCACCTTGACCTCCCAAAGTGCTGAGGTTACAGGCATGAGCTGCAGCACCCAGCCCAACAGTTCTTTACTGTTAGGTTTTTGGCCCTTATAAAAGAAGCATGTTTACATTATTTATGTTTTGGAAGGAATGTGAATATGCATAGAAACAAGATAGTTTAAGGATATATTTATACTGTAAAACTAAGAAGACACTCTTAAAGATAATAAATGTGCTTTCTAATTTTCAATTGTGATGCTTTTATTTTTACTTTTATTTTCTAGTGTGAGATTCCTATCTCTAAGATCTTAACCGACTTTCCCTCTCCTATATTTTATGATGTGTACCTTGAATATACTGATGAGAATGAACATGAATATATTTGGGCTGTGCCTGTGTTAAATCTAAATCTTCAACACAATAAAATATTTGTAAACCAAGGTAAGGTATTGACCCATACTTCTCTCTCTGAGCTGAAATTAATAAATAAGTCAACTAACACGATAATTTAATAAAACCTTTGAGCTTAAGAAAGGTTGGCCAGGCATGGTGGCTTATACCTGTAATCTCAGCACTTTGGGAGGCTGAGATGGGAGGATTGCTTGAGACCCAGAGTTCAAGACTAGCCTGGGCAACATGGTGAGACATCATCTCTATTTTTTAAAAAAAAGGTTCCAAATAGCTGGAACTGCAGGCACACACCACCACGCCAAAAAAAAAAAAAAAAAAAAAGGAAAGTTCATGAATGATTTGATACAGCATGCCAAAAAATTAAAAAAATTTTGCTTGTGTATGTAGAAATTTTAACTAATTCTATTGTCAGGCATATTGTAAGAAATTATACTATTGCTAACAGTACATCCTGAGAAAAATTAGTAGAGCTGGAAATTGGGGCTTTTTCTTCAAGCTGTCCTTGATCTACTTTTTTGGACAAATTTGTTTGGACAAATTACTTTCTTTTATTGTTACTCAAGTTATGAAAATCCTACTTTCAAAGGCAATTTGCAGAGAAAAGCTTCCAAACTGATGAAAAATTCTAACAATAAGAAGACATTCAAGTGAGGTGGAGAAGGCCATTATCAGAGAGTTTTTTTATAGCAGTAGCTCTTTGCAGCCATCTTATCTAAAATAGAATAATAATTTTGTGTTGTAAATTTGTTCAGTAAACTTCTTGAGAACCATCTTGAATCATTTGAGGCGTTCTTTTAATGCTGTTTTTGTTTCTTTTTATGATGAAAGACAGTAGCTCTGTAAAGTGGCTTCTGACTCGGCGCATTTTCTTAGTGGATGCAGTAAGTGGACGAGAAAATGACTTAGGAAGTCAACCAAAAGTAATTCGAGTTGCTACCCAAATATCGCTGAGGTAAACAGATATCTAATGACCTTTAGGTTGAAGTACATGGGAAAACTTATAATGAAAGTGTTTGCCAATAATTATCAGATACAAACAATAAGGATAACTGACTTGGAACAGTTGGTAAGGTGTTTTTAGATATCTTGTTGATTGGCATAGACTAATAAAAATGAAGAGCTAAGAGGGGAATTCTATCAGAAGACTGTGAGGAGTTTGGTCAGAATTCACATTCTAGGACCCACTGTAGACCTACTGCATTAGAATGGGTTGAGAGGCGTAAGGAAGGTGAACACCAGTGAGCTGAAACTGGTGTTTCAGAAGGAGACTTCCAGATGGTTGCTAATAGTTAGGTCTCCCTGTCCTCACTTCCCTTTATGGCTTTTGTTCTAGGTTCATCTAGATCAATTATCAACACCTCCCTCTTCCTAGGATACCCTAACTCTGACCCTCCCTAGGATAGTACCATGCTATCTTGTGCAGTGTGAGATCTTTAAGATCTTAACTGACTTTTTCAGTATAGAATTTTATGATGTTTACCTTGAATACACTGATGACAATCAACATTATCATCTTACACTAGTTTGATACTTTTAAGCACTTATATTTACATTTTTTTTTAGTTATTTCATTTTGACTCTTATAATGTTATAAGGTAGGCAGTACAGAAACTTTATCATTTATCTTGCTGAAATACAAATGTACTGTGTTTTTAGCATTCTGTGAATCTGCTAACGTATTATCCCTAGTAATAAAAAAATTGAACCTAGTCAGGCTTGACCTGTTCTTGATGAAACCATGCTGGCCCCCAATGATTGGCACGTTCCTTTTTTAAATTAACAAACTATCCAGTACTAATGCATTGAATTTGGAAAAATGTGTTCCACTATCTGCCACATATAGTATTAGATCTGACACATATTATTTTGTTAATAATTCATATTTGTTTTTTGAAAATCATGATCTTGTCTGCCTTTCTTTAGGCCTCATGTAGCATTGCACTTTTGATTATTCCTCAAAGATGGTTCATAATGCTTTAGTAATTTCATCTATAAACTTCATAGAACCTCAATCCAAAGAGTTTCTCATTTGTCTCAAAAAGTATATTTTAATGTTAAAGTTTTGATCACTTAAGATAGCTTGTGTCGTTATAATTAGTTTATGTTTAGCCTTCCCTTAACCCTTATTGAATGGTTAGTTCTGAGATCATCAAAGCAATTCATATTAAATTCAAAAGTAAATTTGGCTAATGCCTATAATCCCAGCACTTTGGGAGACTGAGGCACAAGGATGCCTTGAGCCCATAGATCAAGACCAACCTGGGCAACATATCAAGACCCTGTTTCTCCAAAAAAAAAAAAAAGCCAAGCATGGTAGTGCATACCTATAGTCCCAGCTACACAGGAGGCTGAGGCAGAAGGATGACTTGAGCCAAGGAGTTCAAGGTTACAAGGTTACAATGAGCGTTAATGGCCCCTTACACTTCAGCCTGAGTGACAGAATGAGACCTTGTTTCTTTCTTTTTTTTTTTTGAGTTGGAATCTCACCCTGTTGCCCAGGCTAGAGTGCAGTGGAATGCACACTCCTGGCCACCCCGGTATCGACCTGCTGGGCTCCAGTGATCCTTCCGCCTCAGCCTTCCAGGTACCTGGAACTACAGGCGCGTGCTACCACGCCCAGCTAATTTTTTTGATTTATTGTAGAGATGAGGTCTTGCCAAGTTGCCCAGGCGGGTCTCGAACCCACGGGCTCAGGCAATCCACTCACCTCAGCCTCCTCAAGCGAGGGATTATCAGGCCGAGCCACCAAGCCCGGCTGAAACCTTATTTCTTAAAAAAAAAAAAAAGAATTGATAAATTAAATATATGTTTAAGGACCTAGATATACTTAATGCTATCAACATATTTTTTCTCTTAAATAGCATCCACCTTGTACCCAGCACAAAAAATGGAAACGTATACCCTCCCTTAATCACCATTGCCTACAGTGACATTGATATCAAAGACCCCAGCAGCCAATCTGTGATGGTGAGTTTACTTCTTTACTAATCAGTGCCCTTATATGTATAAGTGCCATATAAAATTGATGTAGTTTACATTATGGCCAAAAGACAGTGGTTTTTTTTCAAGTTTTAAACAAATCTTTCTTTTTATATAGTCAGGTCTTTATTTTTTTAATTTTAGCTTTGTGAATATAATAGAGTCATGTAATTATTATTTATTAATAATGGCAAGAGGTGATTTCTTCTGAATCCAGAGCATAAAAAAGCAAAAATAAATTTTTCAGTAGAAGTATTACCAGCCTTTGAACATCCTTGTTAGGGATCCTGGGATATGCTGAGATATGCAGCATCTGCTTCTGTTCTTTTTGGTCACCTTGCTTGTGTTAAGATTTTGTCTCCTTGCCTAAATAAGCTGGCACCTCAGACGTACAGTGGACATATGTGTACTCACCAATATGTAGCAATAGAGACACACTTAAGCAGGAAGAAAGAGTTGAAAGTTGTCAGCTTCATAACTAGTAGTGCAAATGTGAACTAGAGAATGTTGTTTGGACTTGCAGCCAGATAGGCTTCCCACTACTTCCTGAACTCAGTTAAATTTGACTGCAAAACTAAAGGACTCATCTGAGAGGCCCTGTGGATAGAAGTGAGAGACCTCTTCGGCTATACAAAAGATGAGTCTGGAAAAGGCTAAGTCAAGCATTTGAGTTCCTCCTACCAAACTCACCAGTCAGATGAAACATCCCTGCTTTGGGGAAGAGTAAATGAGAGGGATAGAGATGAAAACCAGAAGCAATCCTTCTGTACTTTTGCCTTCTAGAGATTAAGTGTATATCCTGCTCCTTCTCTGAAAACATGAGAAGTAGAGAATGAGCATTCTTTACCTCCAAGCTTACTAATCGCTTTTCATTTGTTTTACTTTTCTGAATTTATATATTTTAGTTCCTTCAATCAGTGCTTTTGACCTCCCTCTTGTGCTTGTACTTGTACTCAGATGCTATTGGAATCAAACTTTAATTTGAATTAATTTAAAGATTTCCCACCCTCATTTGTATTACCTAATGCAATATTCAAATTAGTTTCCATTGACTGAGCTTTATTCTCTATAATGAGAAGAGAAGAAAATGCAGAAACATGCTTAGTAACAACATAAAGCTGCCTGGTTTAAAACTTCCTGGAGTGCTATTCATAGATAACCAAGAGTATAGTTACTTTAATATAAACACTTCTGGGTCTTTAAATATTATTCTTATCTAAAATATTGCAAACTAAACCTTGATAAGTGAAAATAACAAATAGAAAAGGAGTTGAGTCATGAAACTACACTAATAAAGTCTACCTCAAATTCATTCCAATTATAAGATATATACTTCTTTCATCATTTCTTTATTTCTCTTGGTAGCTGTTGCAGAATTCGACATCACTTTTAAGTATCCAACTATGTTTCTGCTTTCTTACCAACAGCAAATAACCTTGCTTTCTATTACTGACCAGATGAAAGCCATCTAATATGAATTCCTTCAGATTTCCTCTTTACTACTTCAGAATCTGTTTCGATATTTTTCCCATTTGTTGTTCCTATTTCTAAGAAAAAATGTTCCCTTCTTCCATCTTAAGCTAATCTTACACCTAAACTAGTTTACAGTACTATCTCCAATGTCCTCCTTCATTCCTAAGCTCTTATTCAGCCAGCCTCTCTGCTTATAAAACTCTCAGGTTGCCTCATTTAGAAAACAAACTAAAATAACCAACCAAACAAGAATTTTTACTCAATTCTTCCAGCTCTTCAGCTTGCCATTGTATCCTTTTTCTTCATTCCCAACCATTTACTCCGTCATTGATAGTCTGGCTCTTGCCATTTTACTTCTTTGAAAACCTCTTTCATGAAGGTCAGCAATGAATTCCTCATATATAGTGGCTTAATTTCTTTACCATGACATTTTTTTACATTTTTCACTGTGCTCCTGACCTCTTTCTTCTTCAAACTTTTTTTTCTATGACCATGGTAAGACTTAGGTATCTTGCCTCTCCTACCCATCACAGTCCTCTTGTCCTACTCTTTACTGGTTCTTCTTCCTCTTGTCTCTTAATATAGTAGTAACCCTAAGATTTTGTTCAGACCTTTGATTAATTGGTTTTCTTAGGGTATGCTTGTTCAGCCAGTTGCTAAATTCTTGATATACAAGTTTAGTCACATTCCTCAGTTATGGAAACCTGTCAGAAAATAAAACATGATTAGTGGCTTGAACTTCTGCTATTGAGAATGTCTTAGCTCTGAATGAGCCCCTCTCTTAATGTATGTTCAGAGGAGATATCTAAAGCAACAAGAATAATGCTCAGAAGCATTTTTATTTATGTGTAAGTAAGAATCCACTCTAGTAGTATTGGTAGTTTAAAAATAGTGGTTATGATAAAATCCAGCTACAAAATATTTTTATAATAAAGGTACGTTTGTATTGTATAATTTCAGTCTGGTTAATTTGTCTTCTTTTAAATATCAGGTCTCTTTCTCAGTCAAGTATGAAATGAATCATGGAGAAGCACATGTCCAGACAGATGTGAGTTTATTTTAACCTGTTAAATTTTTTTTAATGAAAAAATAGTATTTTTTAATAGAAAAACCAATTTCAGATGTACAGGAAAGTTGCTAAAATAGATTTGCCATATACTGTTCCTTCAGCCTCCCCTAGTGTTAACATCTTACATAACCTTAGTACAATGATCATAATCAGGAAATTAATATTGATGTAGTCCTACTAACTATTCTACATACTATTTGAATTTCACTATGGAATTTTTTTTTCATTTTCAGGACCCAATCCAGGATCACACATTGTTTTTGACTGTCATATCTCCTTAGTGTTTAATAATCTGTGACAGTTTCACATCTTTTTTTGTCTTTCACAATCACTTTTGAAAAATATTGGTCAGTTATTTAGGCTCTAAATTTGAGTTTGGCTGGTATTTTTCCTGATTCAATTGATTATATGTAGTTTTGGCAAAGATACCAGAAGATTATGTTGTGCCCTTCTCAGTGCTTCACATCAGGAGAACATGGTGTGAATATGTCTTATTATCGGTCATGTTAACTTTGATTATATGGCGAAGATGATGTTTGTAGAGTTCTCCACTGTATTTTTTCGTTTGTTATTTATG
The DNA here is from genome assembly GCF_000164805.1 of Carlito syrichta. Classification (NCBI taxonomy): domain Eukaryota; kingdom Metazoa; phylum Chordata; class Mammalia; order Primates; family Tarsiidae; genus Carlito; species Carlito syrichta. The sequence goes on along the minus strand of NW_007251107.1, from coordinate 145,025 downwards.
ACTGTCTCATGGGGCGATACTTTGAAATTATGCAAATATCCTACCTCTCATTTTTTCCCTCTAATTTTACCATCTATTGATGATTTTGCCTATAAAAAGTATTATGATGATATTTGCCCAATGGTGATTTTCTGTTTCCTTTATTCCTTCTGTGTTTACTAATTGGAACTCTTCTGTAAGAAGGAATTCTCCTTTGCTCATATCTATTTATTTATGTATTTAGATCAGCATGAACTCATGGATAGTTATTTTATTCTAGTGATTATAACTCATTATTATTTATTTTCTTGTTCAAATTTTCCCAGATTTATATGTGTGGCTCACACTTGTGATCCCAGCACTTTGGGAGGCCAAGGCAGGAGGATCTCTTGGGCCTAGGAGTTCAAGACCAGCAACATAGCAAGATCTTGTTTTACCAAAAAAATAAAAAATATTAGCCAGGTGTGGTGGCACACACCTGTAGTCCCAGCTACTTGGAGTCTGAGGTGGAAGGATCACCTGAGCCCAGGAGGTTAAGACTGCAGTGAGCTGTGATTGTGGCACTGAATTCCAGCCTAGACAACAGAGTGAGACCCCCGACTCCAAAAAAAAAAGAGTCCAAGATTTGGCTATTGGAATTTGGCCTCCAACTTGGCTCCTATGTCTTTACAGTATGCCCCACCACCATTTTTTGAGTGCTTTCTTACTTTCTATTTATAATGTTTTTGTCTTTTTTTGTTTTATTAAAGAGAAACTCACTCTGTCACCCAGACTTGAGTGCAGTGGTGATAATAGCTCATTGTTACTTTGAACACCTAGGCTCAAGGGATCTTCCTGCCTCAGACTCCTGAGTAGCTGGAACTATAGATGCGCACCATCATGCCTGGCTAATTTGTTTAATATTTTGTAGAGATGGGATCTCACTATGTTGCCCAGGCTTGTCTTGAACATCTGTCCTCAGGGGATCCCCTGGCCTTGGCATTCCAAAGCACTAGGATTACAGACTGGAGCCATCACTCCCAGCCTACAGTGTTTTTGAACACTGATAGAGAAATTACATAAATTCTAAAATGTTCTCTTTCTCTCTCTCTCTCTCTCTCCCTCTCTCTGTCAGATTGCTTTGGGTGTGTTGGGTGGACTAGCTGTTTTAGCATCTCTTTTGAAGACAGCAGGGTGGAAGAGGCGCATTGGGAGTCCTATGGTTGATTTACAGGTATGATCTCGGTTTTTTAAGGGCATTTTTATTTTTTGACTACTCTGGATACTTGTCATAAAACACAGCTAGAGGATGAGTAAGAAAGTTGCCTTGAGTTTTTCTGGGGCATATAATTAGGATGGGTATTTGGATATTGCTGAGTCGTAAAGTATATGCACAGCTCCTTTTCCTCCCCCAATGCTGTATACCAGTCTACATTCCCATTAGCAGTGCTGTACTTGTTTCTGCACATCCTTGCTAATACTTGTTATTCTCCCAGTCTCCATTTTTTGCCATTCTTGTGGTATATAGTAGTGTGTCGTTGTAATTTTATTTTCATTTCTCTGAATACTCTTAGTATCCTTTTTAAGCATTTGGGTATCTCCTTCTGTGAATTGCCCATTTATATCTCTTGCCCATTTTTTTGATAGGTTTTCAACTTTTCCTGTTTATTTGAAGGACTTTTTTGTATTTTTCTTAATATTAGTTCCTTTTTGATTTCTGATGTTGAAATATATGACCAAATATAATGGCCCATGTGTTATTTTTATCTGTGTGGCCCTTTGTTTCACAGAAACCTTAAATATTGATATCATCACATGTTAATTATTTTTCATGTTATGTGCTTTTGGGGTCTTGTGTAAGGAGACTTTCCCTAGCTAAATATCACAAAGATATTCTCCCACATTTTATTCTCTTAACTTTATAATTTTACTTCTCATTTAATCTCTTTAATTGTTCTTGTTTTTCTCTTTAATCTAACATGTATTGCATATTTACTGTGTGCCAGGCTTTATGTATATAATTCATATAAGCCTCATAATACCTTTTTGAAGTGAGTATTCTTCTTTCTCTTCTTCCCATTTTACACATGATGAAATTGAGATAGAGATTAGATTTTCTACTCATTTTTTTTTTTTTACAACTCTAATACGTATTTCCATTTTTCTTGTGAAAAGCTTGAGAAAGACTACATGGTAACATATTTAACCAAAGTATCTTCCTGATTCCAAAGCCAGTGTGCTAAGGAATCACAGGAGAGGGGCTTGATTTACTACTTGGAATAGTCAAGAAAGGTTTCCCAGACAAGTGAACTTTAAGCTGGGTTATCTGTTCATTTCACAGTAGTCACTGTGGCCCTACTGTCTAAGTGCCTGGCACTCTACCAGGGGCTTGCGGGTGTGATAGTAAGCAAAAACAGACATGGTCTGTGTCCTCAGAGCTCATGAGATTTGCCAGAGAGAGGAAGGAAAGAATATTTGGTAGAACAATGCCCATTTTATTTCACAAAATATCTGAGAGAAAGTATGGAGTGGTTAATCATTGACTGAGTGGCTAGAATTGGCAGGTAAGGCTAAAAAGTTAATTTTGGTCCATTTTTTGAAGAAATTTGTGGGTCAGGAATTTAAATTTTGGTGAGGAGTTGTACATTTTTAAGAGGAGGAATGACACAATCGAATTTATGTTTTAGGAAACTTTCTCTGGTGTAGTGTGGAGGAGAAATTGGAGTGGAGAGTTCACAACTAAGAGAAAATTAGGAAGCAATTCAACTTTCTTAGGTAGTGAAGGGTGAAAAGGGTTGAAAAAGACAAAGGCTACTGGGAATGATCTGGAAGGTAAGGATCCAGAAGTTATCTAGTGGGGGTACTCAGTTGATCTTCTTACTTGGGTGATACATGGCTACATGCAACAGGCTTCAGACTTAAGAAACTGGGTGGATGATATATAAAAGTGGTCTATAGATTTAATCTTTAACTGTAATTCTTTTTTTTAAATTGCAGACAGTAATGAAATTCCTGGTGTACTATGCTGGCGATTTGGCTAACGTATTCCTTATCATCACAGTGGGAACAGGTCTTTATTGGCTTATTTTCTTCAAAGTGAGTGAGTTTCTGAATTTACCCTAAATGCCAACATCTGAATAATAACTGGTAAGCTCTCTTTTTAAAAGAACTATTGTTTGGGAGCATTTCGGACCAAGATTATTGAGACAAGTGCTAAACTCACCATCCCCTGAGTGTGCTGAGCTTATTGAGTGCATCAGTATCTTCCCCTTAGAAATTGTGCTTAGTAAAAACTTTATTGAGAGGCTGAGTCTGAGTTCATCCTGGGCAACATAGCAAGACCTTCATCAATAAAAACAAAAACAAAAACCTTGTGTGATCATATTTACCCAAGTAATTTTTATTACAGGCACAGAAGTCTGTCTCTGTGTTGCTGCCAATGCCAGTTCAGGAAGAACGTTTTGTTACATATGTTGGATGTGCCTTTGCTCTGAAGGTAAGTTTCAAAGGACAGGTTTCTGAATTTAAAATGCCTGCTGATAAGGTAGCAAAGCCTTTAAAATTAAAGTGCTTTCACTTGCATGGATTTAGAGTCGATCATACTCAGTGATCTATCACAGAAACAAAGAACAGAGTACCATATGTTCTCACTCATAAGCGGACCTTGAACAATTATAATACTACAAGAAAGGGATTAGCAGTGGTGGGAAACTGTCAGGGGAGGGGGGTGGGATTGGCAGTTGAGGGAAACTGCTAGGGGATGGAGGGACATACCTCATCAACAAGGGTACCTGCATAATCAGCGTTTGTATACCTAACCTGAATTGTACCCCACATCTTTATAATAAAAAAGAATCAAAAAAATTAAATTAAAGTGCTTTCAAAATCTTTTTTTTTTTTGAGTTGGAGTCTCATTTTGTCACCCAGACCGGGAGTGGCCACTGCAGCCTCGACCTACTGGGCTCTGGTGATCCTTCCCCCTCAGCCTTCCAAGTAGCTGGAACCACAGTACATGCCACTGTGCCCAACTAATTTTTTTATTTATTGTACAGACAAGGTCACACCAAGTTGCCCGGGTGAGTCTCGAACCCGCGGGCTCAGGCAATTCACTCACCTCAGCCTCCCAAAGTGCGGGATTACGGGCTGAGCCACCGAGCCAGGCTCAAAATCTTAAGTGTGAAATTCACTTTGGTTTTGAAAGAAAGTATGAATTATTTTATTTTACATAGTCAATTTCTTTTTATTTATAGTAGCTAGCTTATTCTGAAAATATGCCTGAAATAATTTTTTCAAAGACACCACAGATATATTTGGACTATTATGAATTATGGCTAATTTGATTAAAATGATATTTCCATATATAACTTTGTTCTTTAAAGTCTGATGATACATTCAGAAGGGGACAAAATGCCTGCAGGCATGAATTTTGTTAATCAAAGATAAAAGATATAACTCTGGATAAAGTGCTGAAATCTTAGAAGTTGTTTTCTCTGTCTCTGTATTCCTTTTTCCCTTTCTTCCTATGGCCTCCCCTTCCCAGCTTCAGTGTTCTCTATAAATGTATATGAAGCTCTTTCATGGCTCTTAGGTGGTTCTTATTCCATTGTACTGTGATTATTAGGTGTCTGCTTTTCCCACTGAACTGGGAGCTCCTTAAGTTGAGGTATCATCCCATAATTAGATTTTTATTTTTTGTTTGATCAATAAGGCATTTATTAGAAAGAATGCCTCAGTTTAAACATATTGTTTCTATAAATGAGAAAGATGTGTTCTAGCAACACATTTTTTAGAAATCAGAAATCTCAATACCAGAAAAAAACAGTGTGAGCATTCTAAAACTTTAATTAAGAAAACCAAAGTACGGTTCAAAACTGTCTTTACTTATAAAGAAGTCACATGATCTCCAAAACAAAGTATGCTTCCAGAAATCTCGGGAAAGAGAATCAGTTATGCAAGGCTCCTATGTGAAAAGGAAGTACGATGTCTTCTTTTTTATATATTCCTATTTTACAGAAAGAATAAAGGAAAGTAAATTAATATGTATGTGAAAATTCTGTGAATTGGGTAATTCCAGGCTATTTGATGCGTTTCTAGTGATCCCCTAATGGTATTATAACTTCATGTGAATTCACTTGTAAATATGATTCATTCTTTTCATTACAGAATGTTTCTTAAAGAATAAATGTTGGTTTTATAAGTGGGCTTAATGCTGATACTTTTCAGGTACTTTATCATATGTCATTTTCAGGCACTGCAATTCTTGCATAAACTCCTATCTCAGATTACCATAGATATATTTTTTATTGATTGGGAGCGACCTAAAGGAAAGGTTCTGAAATCTGTTGAAGGTAAGTGAAGTAAACATTCATACTCACATTCTCTTGCTATCCTTGCAGAGCAAAGAAGGCAAAACTTTTTTACTCGTTTTATCTTCGTAATCAGGTGAGGGTGGTGTACGGAGTGCTACTGTTCCTGTAAGCATATGGAGAACATATTTTGTAGCAAATGAATGGAATGAAATTCAGACTGTGAGAAAAATTAATTCGCTCTTTCAAGTGCTTACTGTCCTCTTCTTTTTGGAGGTATAAACTGTTTGATATAATTATATTCAACCTATGGGTGCCCCAGAAATGTTAAATTAATATAATTTCACTAAGTTTTCATGACAGTGGAAATTTTCTAAAGGTTGCAATATTATGAAGCCATTAAAAAGGAGTAGCTTAGCCGGGCTCGGTGGCTCAGCCTGTAATCCCACGCTTTTTGGGAGGCTGAGGTGAGTGGATTGCCTGCGTCCGCGGGTTTGAGACCCGCCTGGGCAACTTGGCGAGACCTCATCTCTACAATAAATCAAAAAATCAGCCGGGTGTGGTAGCGCATGCCTGTAATTCCGGCTACTTGGAAGGCTGAGGCAGAAGGATTGCTGGAGCCCAGCAGGTCGAGGCTGCGGTGGCCGGGAGCGGTCATTGCACTCCAGTCTGGGTGACAGAGTGAGACTCCAACTCAAAAAAAAAAAAAAAAAAGGAGTAGCTTTTTAACAATTGGCTTCCTTTGATCAAAGAAGGTGTCCTTCAGAAGACATTTTGAAATAGATTATTTTAAAGTATAAAATAATTTAGTATAGTGCTTGTGCATGTTAAATACTCATGAAATGCTAGTTGTTAGTTTAATTCATTGTAACAGAAATGTTTGAGCATTGTCATTGTGTATGACAATAAGGTTATATTTGACCCTTAGTTATGTGGAGAAGAATGTTAAAAATAGTTTGTAATTAAAATACTGGATAATAATTATTTTCACCTAGATTTTCTACTGCTTGCATGAACTTAGATATTTTCATTTTTCAAGGTGAGGAATATTCTATTTTCAGTCTGGAGTTTTCTTTATCTATGTGTGTTTAAATTGTTATTTTTCTTTTTTACTCCAGGTTGTGGGATTCAAGAACTTAGCATTAATGGACTCATCCTCAAATCTTTCCATAAGCCCACCTAGCTATATAGCTCCTTACAGCCGCATTTTGAGATATGCAGTGTCTGCAGCTCTTTGGCTAGTCATTGGAATTATACAGGTAACGAGAGATTATACTGTTAAGTGACATTGCCTGTTTATAACTCTGCTTTACATACTGATTACCCTCAAATATTAAACATATCCTGATTTCTGTAGCAGAAGGATGGCAACAAGAACAACAATAATAATAGCTAATAGCCATTTCTTATAATGTCTTATAATTCAGACAATGTACTCATTAATTCAAGTTGACCCTTGAAAAAGACTTGAACTGCAATGGTCCACTTATAAGCAAATTTTTTTCAGTCAAACTCAGATCAAAGAATATAAAATACAGTATTCATGGGATGCAAAACCTACATATACAGAGGGCTGACTTTTCATATATGTGAGTTCCATCAGGACTGACTGCCGGACTTGAGTAGGAGCAGATTTTGGTGTTTGGGTATTCTAGAACCAATACCCTGCATACTTAGAGATTGCTTTATACCTGTTAACTATGTAATCTTTACAATAGCCCTCAGAGGTAGATTCTGTTAGTATCCTTATTTTACAGATTAGGAAACTGACACATAGGAAGGTTAAATAATTTCCTAAAATCATGTAACTAGTAATTGGCAGAATTGGAATTTGAACACGGGCAGCCTGATGTCAGAGTCTTTTAGTCTTCAGCTTTGTAGTCATAGGACAGACTTCCTTGTTGAGGTTATACATAAGTACAGGGACAGATAACCTACCCTAAATGTTTTCTTTTCTTTTTTGAAACAGAACTTACTTTTCTTTTTTTCCTCCCTTGACCATTCAGCAGAATGAAACATAACTTATTTTTACAATTATTTATGTATCATTAAATCTCTTTCAAATTGCTTGTGCCCCTTGGGGAATGTTTTTTGAAATATTTATTGAAAAGACCAAAACTAAAAATAAGTTTTCTCAGCCTCAGGTCCCATGGTTCTAGCAGAGGTTCTTTTCTATGCTTACTTCTCTTATCTTCTGAAAGTTAAAAAGAAAAAAAAGATGAAAGGAAAAAAAGAAAAAGAAAGAAGCAGTGGCTAAGGCATTTAACTTTCAACTATGTACTTCTTTCTCTTGCTTCCAGATACTCCCATAAACAGAAGGAACTTTTCTGTTTGCTTTAAAAATCCTTTAGCCTTTGTAATCAGCAAATAAAGATGGAACCTCTAGAGAGATCAGGTTTAACTACATAAAACCTGGCTGATAATTACCTAAAGCAGCCTATTTTTAAGGGTCTTTTGAGATTGAAATCCCTTTTAAAGTGCCTGTTGCTAGAGAATTCTGTCCAGGTGGTATGCTGTAATCTGAGAGTTGACTTTTCCACTTACATTTATTTTAGGTTGATAAGACTGTACTCAAACTTGAAACTATAGGGACACAGCTAGTGGGGGATAGTTGAAACCAAAAAAAGAAGACAAACAGAAATTAGAATTTGAAATAAAATGGAATCAAAAGTATGGAATTTGATGTTTCTCATCAATAGAATAGTAAGGGAATCTTTTGGATGTGTATTTACCAGGATGTTTTGGAAATATGTAAGATTCATCTGGATGTAGAAAATTTAAAGGAATACCATCTGAAGCATTTAATATTTGACTGAATAGAAACAAAATAGGAGTAGCAGAAGTAAAAGAGAACTTTATATTTCTCATGAAAGAGAAGAGCAGAGGCCAGAAAGGCTGGAATGATGACTCAGTGGTGCCGTCAGGAGTCAGAAGCCTGTCCTTCTGCTCTGCCACCTGATCACCTCCATCATCAAGGTCCTCCCATGGCCCATAATGGCTGATGCAGTTGTAGGAGGGAGTTGGGGCAGACAGCTTACCTCCTCCTTTAGACCCTTCTTAGAAGTGCCATTCAACATCTCCTTGGCTAAAATTTAGTCACGTGACCACAGCTCACTGCACTAGAGTCGTTCAGCAGGGCAGCAGTATGCCCTGCTCATAGTAGGGATCTGTTACGAAGGAGAAAAGGGAAAGTATCATCAGGACAGCACCTAGCAGTCTCGGACACCACCAACTAACCTCATTCTTTGCTTTTCATTTTGCTGTAGTCTGATAGGAAAGCATGGTAATATTCTAAGATGATAAGTATTTATTCTTCAAGTATCCTTAAGAGTTTCTTTAACAAACTTGTTATAGTTTTATAAGTTTGTCTAAACTCTTGATTCTAATGATGTCAGGCTTTATTGTTCACTTATTTCTATAAACCCAGTCTCTTTGGGTTTTAAGTAGTATCCTTTAATTTTGAAACATTGAATGTTGCTGTTTTTCATGTCCTTGAAAAGGGTTTAAAATATGTATATACAATTTTTAGGAAAGTGTTTTCAATAATCAGCTGCTGTAGAGTATTTATTCATTCACATATTTGAGTATATTGGGTGCTGGGCTGAGCTCATAGATACAACAAGTTAGAAATTGTGACACGTGCTATGGAGCGAGTCTGCACGGGGAAATAAGAGAGAGTAAATGGAAGTGAGGGCAATGGAGGTCAGGAATGGGAGACAGTGGGGACAGCTTTAAATAGGGGGTTAGGAAATGTTATCTTTCTTTTAAACATGTCTCAGAAGGTCTACAATGTGAATTTTTTTTTTTTAATGAAATTTCTCTTTCTAGTATTGCTATTAAGTCTATCTAAAATAACACCTGGAACCATTTCCTATGAATAGTGAACACATTTTAGTCCAAATAGAATATTAAATATATGCTTTTTATGTGGTGTTCTTTCAGAGAAAATTAACTTGAAAAGTAGTATGTTTTCTAATGACTTTTGGAAGTTAGGAAATGAGCAAAATTGCAAACCAGATAAAAATCTAACTGTTAATACTTTGGTTTATCCTAAATGTTTAAAAGACTTTTTTTTCTTCCCCTGTGTTTGTCTTATCTTGTTTTAATGACAAAGAAAAGTTTTCAAAATTCAAAACAGGCTCCCTCAATGACTCTTAACACAATTCTAAAGTCCTTCGTGCTTTGACAGAAAAGTCAGAAATGACAGGTAGAACTTTATCCCATGGGAACCATTAGAGGCCACTGTGTTCTTGGTTGGAACTTCATTTTTCTTAAGATGCTACACTGTAGCTATAAAAGAAAATTAACCTAAAAGCTAATAAGCATAAATGTGGCTTAATGTTTCAGATCATGTTCTTTGCTGTCTTTTATGAGCGATTTATAGAAGATAAAATTCGACAGTTTGTTGATTTGTGCTCTATGAGTAATGTAAGTACTTAACTGACTTTATCTTGTAACTGTTATTTTTCCCATTTTAAAGGTCACGAGTACATTAAGAGAGGCTTTAAAAGTGATTTGGTGTGATTGGATTTTTATTCTAATTTTCCACTGGTTGTTAATTCCAGAGATAATTATAATGAGCTACAAGTTAGTACTTACTGCTTTCATTTTTTTCTTCTTTATTTGCAATTTCTTAGTTATGAATTTCTTGTGTTGCCAAATAGTTCATTCACCCCAGAGCCTCTGAAAATTATTCATCTATCAACCCTATTTCTTCGTGGAAATAGGATACTTGGATACTTCTTGGAAAGTATCTTCAATATCTTTTTCATTTACTTTTTGCTAATAACCTTATTATCCTTTATTACATTGTTATCCTCTTCCTATAATTTTCCAAGAATCCCGTCTTCATTATTTTGTGAGAAAGGATGCAGTTTTAAGAAAAACTTATTATTTTAATTATTTCCAGGTGAATTGCTGATTATTTTTCTTCTCTGTTTATAGATATCAGTATTTCTGTTATCCCACAAATGTTTTGGATATTACATTCATGGTAGATCAGTACATGGGCATGCAGATACTAATATGGAAGAAATGAATATGAATCTCAAAAGAGAAGCGGTATGAATGCATTTTACATCTTTTTTGTTTTTAAGTTGAGAGATGGGTTCTCCCTCTTTTTTAAAGCAACTTATCACCCTGAACATTGATAAAGGGAAATAATTTAATTTCATCTTGCATTTCCTATATGATCTATATGTCAAAGTAACCAAATAATTTATGAGGGAAAGTTCTTCCTTGTAGAAGGAAGTAGAAGGAATTCTAAGCTTTTTAAAAAGCCACCATTTGTAATAAGTAATGAATTAATAAATGTAGATTGTAGTCATCATTGTATGCTAAAACAACTAAGTGAATGTTGTGGGGAACATTATAATGAGGGATCAGGTTGACATAATTTGGACATACTGTAAGTAAAAATGAGGAAAGCTGATACATACACTTCCTGACATGATGCAACAGGAAGTACATAATACCTCCCATGAAGTATTCTTGCCTAAGAAAGTTGAACTTGAATATAATCAAGCCTCTAGATCTAACCAAGAGTTTCAAGAAGTATAAGGGATAAAGCGACAAATTAAATAGCACCACAGGAAATAGTTAGCCAGGGATGCCTCACAGAACAAATGACTCAGAATTTGCAAACAAATAAATAGCATGAAAAGAAAAGGAGGGATGATGGTGATGGTGGAAGAACTACTGCACTGTAAAAGAGGTTTAAGAAACCAATCAAATACATTGTGTGGACTTTGGCACCTGATTCAGACAGCCTAACTATTAAAAAATAAAGTCTTTGCAAAAAACCTGGGAGATTTAATGGACTAAATGTTAACTTATATGAAGATATGATTAACTTTGTTATGTATGATAATTATTTTTCTTTAAGTCATTATTAGAGATACATACAGAAGTATTTACAGATGAAATGGCATGGTCTGAGGTTTGCTTAAAAATACTCTAAGAAAAAAGAAAAGTTGAAAGGATAGATGAAATAGAATTGGTAAAATGTTGGTAATTGTTGAAGCTAGGTAATGGGTGATTTACTATACTCTCTTCGATATACATTTGAAAACCTCCATAATAAAATTTTAAAAAGAAAAAGATATGCTTGAGGTAAAACCAGGAGGGTTTAGTGATTAAGGGCCCATGCCCATAACTAGTAAAAATTTGACACATGAGAATGGCATCTTGAAGAAGATTTCATTTATTTATTTATTTTTTTTTTTTTTTTTTTGAGTTGGAGTCTCACTCCACTGGAGTCGCCCAGGCTGGAGTGCAGTGGCATGCTCACGGCCACCCCAGTATTGGCCTGCTGGGCTCTGGTGATCCTTCTGCCTCAGCCTTCCAAGTAGCCAGAACTACAGCGTGTGCTACCATGCCCAGCTAATTTTTGATTTGTTGTAGAGACAAGGTCTCACCAGTTGCCTGGACTGGTCTTGAACCCGCGGGCTCAGGCAATCCATTTTGGGATTACAGGCTGAGCCACTAAGCTCAGCCAAGATTTTACTTAATACATCAAACTGGATCACTTGGCTAATTATAACAAACTACCCTGTGATTGAAAAGTTAATTGTAAAAAAATGTAACTATTAGAATGCAGTAGAGAATATTTCAGAGTGGGGGGGAGTATATTCTAAGCATAAAGAATAGAAAGTATCAAAAAGGGAATAATATTGGGGAAATGTACTATTTATCAATATAGTATATTTATATATAAAACAATCATAACTAAAAGTTAGGAAATTAGGATAAAATGCTCATAACAAATATGACAGAGATATTTTAAATGATGTTAAAAGTCATACAAATCAATAAGAAAACAGTAAATTAAAACCTCAATGGAAAAATCACCAAAATATTTTTTAAGTTAACAATGAAGCAGAAGAAACTAATTAAACCTCTAAAAAATGTTAATTCATAATCAAAGAACTAAATATAAAAATAATGCCTTTTCCCTCCTCAGACTATCAAACTTATTTAAAGCAAAGCTACTACTTAGTAGCATCAAGGACACAGTGGAATGGGCAACCACAAAACTACTAGTGGCAGGATAAACTTTTATAGATCTTTAGGAAAGTATTTGGGCGATATATATACTAAGAGCTTTTTTTTTTTTTTTTTTTTGAGTTGGAGTCTCACTCTTGTCACCTAGGCTGGAGTGCAGTGGCACACTCACGGCTACCGCATCCTCAACCTGCTGGGCTTAGGTGATCCTTCTACCTCAGCCTTCCAAGTAGCTGGAACTACTGACACACGCCACCACACATGGCTATTTTTTGTGTCTGTGTGATTTATTGTAGAGACAAGGTCTCACCAAGTTGCCTAGACTGGTCTTGAACCCCTGGACTTAGGCAATCCTCTTGCCTCAGCCTCCCAAAGTGCTGGGATCACAGGTGTGAGCCACCACCCTGGCCTGAGATGTACTTTTTAAATCAAGAAATAAATCATTTTTTTAAATAGAGAAATTGACTCCACATTTGAAACATCATTCAAATTTTTTAAATGTTGCATATTTCTGGTTGTCAGGATGCATGTCTTGTCAAGGAGACCGGATGTGGATATCTGATTTATAACATTAGCTGTTTGGTCATGTATCACTACCTTTTTACTGGAATTAATTAAGGAAGCATCTCAAAAATGTTTAGAAAACAAAAAAGACCATTTATAATTAATTATAAAACTAATTAATTCCATGATGAGACCTTTCAGCATACATTAAAAGAGCAATAAGGTTAATCGTAAAGGTAAGAATATCATTATACAATAAACTTAGTGTAATATGTATATATTATATATATATAAATTTCTTTTTTTTTTTTTTAACACAGAGCAAAGAAGATAACATAAAGACCTGCAGGGTAGTATGAGTTAGAATAAAGTAGAATTTAGTGAAATCTGGAGGGGAATGGGAACTTTGGATAATGTTAGAAGCTCTTTGTCTCAAATATGGTTTCAGGAAATTTCATTTAGATTCTGAATCTTATAATATGTGATACTAAGTAAAAGAAACATTCTGTATTTTCTTTTTAAGAAAGAAATTTTTTAAATAAAATTGATCTTAATTTAAATGTTTTATAACTTTTCAGGCAAATTTGTGTAGCCAGAGAGGTTTGGTACCCAACACAGATGGTCAGACTTTTCAGATTGCAATTTCTAGCCAAATGAGACAATACTATGACAGAATTCATGAGACACTCATAAGGGTTTGTATCAAGTACAGTTCAGATATATATTTGCAATATTTAATTTTTTAACATACCAAGAATATAAAACATGTTGTATTTATTTACTTCTCTTTCTTATGTTAGAAAAATGGCCCTGCTAGATTATTGAGTTCATCAGCAAGTACTTTTGAGCAGAGTATAAAAGCATATCATGCAATGAATAAATTTCTTGGCTCCTTCATCGATCATGTATGTATATCAATATTTGTATTTTGTATTTTGTTAAGCTGGAATCAGATGCAATTTTTAAAAGGCTAAGTGGGAATATCAGTTATTTTTTCAAGGCAACAAATTCACTGGATTTAGAATTCCTGCCCCCCCCTTTTTTTGTCTGACGAAGTTAATACTTAGGAATAATATGTTTTATAAAGATATTTCTAGCCATTAACAAAGTATGGTTTAGGTATAGATAGCTTATGTAAAAGTAAAATGAGATTTTTGTGTGTGTCTGTTAACATGATGATTTCCTTAACTATGTCTGTACTGGGTTTTGTTAGCCAGTTGCCATAATATTACTGTATTATTTATTATTGAAATCTTCATGTTATGCTATGATTATGTTCTTGAAAAGCCGATTATAAATTGATTTTCAGTATATCTATCCCTAAATACTAGTAAGGGCATTTAAAATTTTAAATATTCCTGAGGAGAATTTTATTATAAATCCCAGTATAGTAAATTTGGTGTTTTTGATGAACAGATTTTCTTTGTGAACTATTCATTTTTCATTCCCCCCTACTGCTGATTTTACATTAATTGGAAAGCACTTATTTCACTGCTGTTTTTGAAATAGCTTTGTCTTTTTACATAGGTTCATAAGGAAATGGATTACTTTATAAAAGATAAGTTGCTTCTTGAAAGAATTCTTGGAATTGAATTCATAGAGCCAATGGAAAAAAGCATCTTTTACAATGGTATCTCTTAAATGCCTTTGCTGAACTTGATTTCTGCTTTCAAAGTTTGAAAAAAAAAGTGCTTCAAATTATTTTTCCTTTGATTTAATAATTTTATATAAAAAACAAAGAAAAATAATGAAGTAAACCTCATGGATTATAGTCATTTTCTGTGTTCTCTTTTATTATGTAGTAGAAATCAAACATAAAAGATTCTACAGGAAAGTTTAAAAAAAGCTAAATTTCAGAATCAACAGTACACATAGAATAGATAGTAAAACAAATACCTAACATTCAGATATTATTGGAATGTTCATTTAATGGCAAACTTATGAAACAAAGAAGAATAACATTTGTGATTAATCTTTAACATCTAATATTTAATCCAAGTTCTTAAAATCACTGATATTTGTGACAGGAATAGTGATTCAACTTGATTTCTTCTCACAGAAAAGATATTATGGGCCAGGTGCAGTGGCTTAGTCTGTAGTCCCAGCACTTTGGGAGGCCAAGCAAGAGGATTGCCTGATCCTAGGAGTTCTAGACCAGCCTGGGCAACATATCGAGACCTTGTTTCTGTAGTAAATCAAAAAAATATCAGCTGGGCATAGTGGCATGTACCTATAGTCCTAGCTACTTGCAAGGCTGAAGTGGAAGGATCGCCTGAGCCCGACAGGTCAAGGATTTGGTAGTCATGATCGTGCCACTACACTTCAGCCTGGGCAACAAGAGTGAGACTCTGCTCAAAAAATAAAAATAGAAAAAAAAAGATAATGTGGATGTCACTTGAATATGACCAATAACCTGTTGTATGAGTTGGTAAGAATGGAAATAATACAACCATTGTCTTGGCCTGGATATCATTTATCTACATGTTATTGAATGCTAGATGCTGGGCCAGTCCTGGGATACACAGACCAATAGATTCCTCTCTCGGGCATCTCATTTAGTAGACAATGGAAGACAGACATGTGAAGGAGTAAGTGGCATGGTGCTGGGATAGAAGTCTGTGCAGGTACAGGTTCCACTGGGGTCAGAAAAGAGAATAGAAAATCTAACCAGGCATATAGTAAGCCAGAAGAGGCAAAGTGGAGAAGTTTGAACTGGGTCTTAGAAAGTAGTAGCTATTTGTTAAATGGGAGGTTCAAGGGAAGGGAGGAGCAAAGACATTTCATGTAGAATGGAAAAGGGCATTCAGAAAACAGAGTGTACAGTGTGTCATGCACTTACAAACTTCATAATTGAAGTCTGGTATGAAATGGGACACAGAGAGAGTGCTTGAACGATAAAGAAGGCAGAGACCAAATCCCAAAGGCCTGTCTTATACCCTAGGGAGTTTAACCAGATCCTGTCGGCCAGTTGTTTCCAAAAAAATTTTTTTTTTAAATTTTTGCCTCACAAGATATGTGTAAATTGATCTACGGAGATGTGAGAAGAAAATATTTAAAAATTTTAAATATTAAATATTTAAAAATGTATCTATTATGGAGTTCCATGCGTAGCATTTTATTCTGATAAGAGTACATGATCAAAACAATTTGGAAGCCACTACTAATGAACACGAATATCACTGAAGAATGCTAAACAGATGTGATTTGCACATTGGAAGAATTACTCTAGCAGTAGGGTGCAGGTTGAGTTAAAGAGTTGCAAGATTTTAACATTATAGCTTAGTCATTAAGATATGATAGCTTTCAAATATTGGGGTCTTGTATTTAAAATTTGACTCTGCCACCTTCTAGCTTTGTGAACTTGAGAAAGTTGGTTAACCTTTCTGAACTCGAATGCTTTTCTGTAAAATTAGGCATAATTCTCCAAAGGTTTTGTGGGGTTATTATGTATAAAGGTCCCAGTATAGTACCTGTTTTGTTTTGTGAGACAGAGTCTCACTCTATTGCCCAGGCTGGAGTACAGTGGCCTGATTATGACTCACTGCAGCCTCGACCTCCCGGGCTCAAGCCAACTTCCTGTCTCAGACTCCCAAATAGCTGCCGCTACACCCAGCTTTTTTTATTTTTATTTTTGTAGGGATGGAGTCTCGCTATGTTGAGCAGACTAGTCTTGCATTCCTGGCCTCAAGCAATCCTCCTGCCTCGGCCTCCCAAGTGCTGGGATTGCAGGTGTAAGCCACCATGCCCAACCCAGTACAGTACCTGTTATGACTAGGCACCCAGTAAAAGGATGTTGTTACTATTTCTAATAATACAGTCATCTTCCTCTTCTTTCTTTCTTCTGTTTTTCTCTTCCTTCTTCCTTTTTACTTTGTTCTTTTTATTACAGTTTTTCTTCATTTTCCCCCATCTTTCTCCTCCTCCTATGTTATACTTTCATCTCTCTGTCTTCATCTTCTTCAGGAGATGATGAGTCTATAAGCTAAGTCAATAGCAATGGGGCTAAAGAAGGATTGCGAGAGAGAAAGTCAGGAGAGAAAGGGTAGTCAAAAGTTATCCAGATTTCCAACTTGTGTGACTAAGTAGTACTTTTCAGTAAGACAGGGAATGTGGATGGAGGACTAGTTTTTGTGGGAAAGAAACTGAATTTAGTTATGAATGTGTTGTATCTTGAGAAACCTTTGGGACATCTAGAAAGAGATGTTCAGTAGACACTAAGTATAAGGAACTGGATCTTAGAAAATAAAGGCACATGATAAGTTAGGGAGTTGCCATCCTGTGAGGTCAATGTTAGTGGAACATCACTCAGAAAAAGCATGTCAAACGAGTTTATTTTTAAAATTATATTTGCAAGTGTAATACATATATAGAAGTGCATATTTTGGAAGGATATAACTTACAGGCCAGTGAACTTTTTTTTTTGGAGTTGGAGTCTCACTCTGTCGCCCAGACTGGAGTGTAGTGGCTGCTCCCGGCCACCGCAGCCTCAACCTGCTGGGCTCCTGCGATCCTTCCGCCTCAGCCTTCTGAGTAGCCGGAATTACAGGCGCGTGCTACCACGCCCAGCTAATTTTTTTTTTTTTATTGTAGAGATGAAGTCTCGCCTGTCCAGGCGGGTCTTGAACCCGTGGGCTCAGGCAGTCCACTCACCTCAGCCTCCCAAAGGCATGGGATTACAGGCTAAGCCACCGAGCCCGGCGTCAGTGAACTTTCACAAATGGAATATGCTCCTGTAACTAGCATCCTTATCAAGAGCAGACATCACCTACTCCCAAGATGTCCCCTTGCATAAAACAGAGGTTCCTAGCTGAGTACCCTGGGCTACTTCAGTGGTTCTTTGGACCACTCTGAAATTGTTTGCAAGATGTGAATATGTGCACTTTTTTGTCTGGTGAAAGGATCTATAGCTTTAATCAGAATCTTTTTTAAAGGGTGTTTATGTTCCAAAAAAGGACAACCCACTTGTGGAGTGAGAAGAGGTTTTCAAGTAAAACCTGAGGGGACTATTTGAGAGGGGTTCTAGAACACTGTGTACTCTTCTATGCCTTGCTTGTTTTGTTTTGTAAATGTGTTATGTCTGGCTGGGCATAATGGTACCACTGTAATCCCAGCACTTTGGGAGGCTGAGATGGGAGGATTGCTTGAGCCCAGGAGTTCGAGACCAGCCTGGTCAACATAGTGATACCTCATCTCTATAAAAAATATATATATATTTTTGAGTCAGAGTCTCACTCTGTCACCCAGGCAGGAGTGCAGTAGCATGCTCACAGCTACTGCAACCTCGACCTGCTGGGCTTAGGTGATCCTTCCTCCTCAGCCTTCCAAGTAGCTGGAACTACAGGAACATGGCACTATGCCTGGCTAATTTTTTTTGTTTTTGTAGAGGTGAGGTCTCACCATGTTGCTCAGGATGATCTCGAACCCCTGAGCTCAGGCAGTGCTCTTGCCTCCACCTTCCAAAGTGCTGGGATTACAGGTGTGAGCCACTGTGCCCAACCAAAAAAAATTTTAATTAAAAAAAATTAGCTGAGAGTGGTCATGTATGCCTGTTGTCCCAGCTACTCAGGAGGCTAGGGCAGGAGAATTGCTTTAGCCCGGGATTTCGAGGCTGCAGTGAGCTGTGATCTTGCCACTGCACTCCAGCATTGGTGATAGAATGAGACCCCTCAACTCAAAAAATAAAAAAATAAACTTACTCTATCTTAGAGAATCTTTCTAAGATTAATTTAGGCTTTAGTTGTATAAAGAACTAGAGAAAGTATATTCATTCACTGGTCTCTGAAATTTTACTAGCAATTATCAATCCTTGGTCCTAATGTTAAACTGCTTTTTTTTTTTTTGAGTTGGGGTCTCACTTTGTCACCCAGACTGGAGTGCAGTGGCCGCTCCCGGCCACCGCTGCCTCGACCTGCTGGGCTCCGGCGATCCTTCTGCCTCAGCCTTCCAAGTAGCTGGAATTACAGGCGTACGCTACCACGCCCAGCTCATTTTTTATTTATTGTAGAGATGAGGTCTCCCCAAGTTGCCCAGGCAGGTCTCGAACCCGCGGGCTCAGGCAATCCACTCACCTCAGCCTCCCAAAGGCACGGGATTATAGGCTGAGCCACCAAGCCCGGCTGTTAAACTGCTTTTTATGAGTTATTTGACTAACCTCTTTCAGATGAACAAATTTTAATACCTTTTGTTTATTTTTGTATAAGCCATGAAGTATTGTATGTGATACTGTTTTTGAATATCCTAGTGTTATCATCATAAACTTATCAAGGATTTGTTCTATTTCTTCACAGATGAAGGTTACTCTTTCAGCAGTGTTCTATATTATGGAAACGAAGCTACCCTTCTTATTTTTGATTTGCTGTTCTTCTGTGTTGTGGATTTGGCTTGTCAAAATTTTATTTTAGCAGCCTTCCTTACATACCTACAACAAGAGGTACATTTCTATAAGTTTTTCTGGTTTTTTAAAAGAAATGTGTTGGCAGTAGATATTTATTTTCATAGCAGTTAGTAGCAGTGTCTACTTTCATGGGCAACCCCCTCAGGTCCCCTCCCATTGTGGGAGCTTTTTTGTCTTCTCAATAAATACTACTTTAAAAAAAAAACAAAAACAGTGTCTACTTTCACTAGGAATTTTTGAAGGTTTAGATTATGACTAAGCCCACCAAAAGAAGGAATAACATTCCAGCCTCCTGCATTCTTCACTCTGTCCTTTAAGTCCAATGAAATAACAGGGTCTAATGGAGAGCATAAGCTGCTTGTCTGTAGGTGAAGAGGAATTCAGTAGAAAGACACCTTTGTGCCAATCTCCTAGATGTTAGAAGTGAGCAGTAATTAGAGTCCCATTCACCCTCTCCACCAGATGTGAACCTAACAAAAATGCAAGCACTGGGGAGCTAGCTCAGGACACAGCACCAAAAAGTCCTCTAGCTTGTAAATCTTACACCTCTTCTGCCTGTGTGGATGAAACACAACTGCGTGATTAATGTGGAGCCTGAAATGGAGATATTACTAAATGTGCTTCTTGAACTGAGATTGTTAATATCACCTAAACATTCTCCACTATGGCAAGTGCATATATATATGAGTAAAATGTAATTTATTAGTCCTTGATAGACATCTAGAATTATGAGCAAGTTCTGTCCCTAGCAAGTAGATTCTTTTGATGTTTCCATACCTTATAGAGTATATTGTCTTAAATACACATGAGGATTTGTATTATTAATTCATAAGAATATATTCTAAAGAGGAACATATACTGCTTTGATATTATGAAAGCTGATAATAGTTTTTAAATAATTTTGTGCATCACCATGGAATTCAAATGTTTGATATAAGAAAATAAATAGTTGAATCAGCTAATTTAATTTAAATATCTTAATTGATGTGCATATTTGATTTTCCTCATATATGTATTTTTTTTCATTCTGAATTGTTTTAATTTTCCAGGTATTTAGATTTATCCGTAATACAGTAGGACAAAAGAATTTGGCATCCAAAACGTTGGTGGATCAAAGATTTTTGATTTAATTTACTGAATGAATAACTCAAAGATTCAATATAATAATGGCAAAAATGTATCATGATATCAGGTTAGTTTGCCATACTTTTGAAAACTTGTAATACAAATAACTCTGTTCTGTTTTTTATATGTAGGAAGATTTATAACTTGGGATATATACTGTGATATGATATATTGTTTTCCTATTGTGTTATATTTAACTCACTAAATAATAAATTGGTACTTAAAATGAGGCCAAAAATATCTAAATGTTGCTTTCAGCATAATACTTTTTTAATGCTGGTCAAACTTTTCCCACCATTCTTCTCTGTAGATCATTTAAGAAACTGGGATCTGCTTACATTTTTCACATTGTCAAATTATTTGATTCCAACTGAAAGACTAGTTTTCAGTTTAGTATTTTCATATTTTACATGTTTATGGTAAAAAAAATTTTGAATGGTACTTTTAAGTTTACTAGAAATTTTTTTATTGTTGACCTGGTTTGCCTTATTCTAATTGCTCCCTCTGTGTGGCAGTAAATTAATTCACTATTGGATTAATATGCATCTCATGAAATGGTACCTATTAATTCCTTTGTGTACCTGTATTATTAGGTCAGTACAGTCTCTCCTTAAAGTGTTTTTACATCTCTAATATAGTCTACATTTATTAAGCTGTAATGTGTGACATTTTTCCCATTACAGTTTTTAAATTTCTTAACATTTTAACAATACTCTTCCAAAATTTTGCTCTTATAATTTATCTTTAAAGATTGTAAGTAACAAATAAATAATAACTTTATCATGTTATGTTGGCAAGATGATTTATTGAAAGCAAACTTATGCACATAAGTTATTAGGCTTGTTTTTTTTTTTAATGTGAAATAAAATTATGACCAAAAATATAATTAAATTGTGAACGATGCAGCTAATCATTTTCCATGATATGATTTTTTTCTTAGTATGCTCTTTAATATTCTTTTTCATTGTGTATCATTTACTTCAAAGGCCCTAGCCGGGCTTGGTGGCTCAGTCTGTAATCCCAGCTCTTTGGGAGGCTAAGATGAGTGGACTGCCTGAGCCCGTGGGTTCAAGACCCGCCTGGGCAACTTGGCGAGACCTCATCTCTACAATAAATCAAAAATTAGCCAAGTGTGGTAGCGCATGCCTGTAGTTCCAGCTACTTGGAAGGCTGAGGCAGAAGGATCACCGGAGCCCTGCAGATTGAGGCTGCAGTGGCCGGGAACAGCCACTGCATTCCAGTCTGGGTGACAGAGTGAGACTCCAACTCAAAAAAAAAAAAAGGCCCTTATATTTTAAATATAATGGTCATTAACCCCCCCAAATCAACGTTTCTTACTGCTTTCTATGTGAATGCTGTCATACCAATCCCCCAGTTAGTCCAACAGGGACAGTACAGTATCTGAGTCCAAAAAAATGACCTGGCGACAGCAGGCGAGACATAGGGTTTATTGGGGACTTACATAGGGTATCAGGGGTGGGTAGCTGGACAGGATAAAAACTGCTACCTTTGTGGCAAGCTTGCTGGTTATATAGTAACTTTCATATAGCAACCTCTATTTAGCAACGTCTACCTAGCTCAAAATAGAGGGCCTTGGCCCTTGCATGTCTCGTGTCCCAAGGAATAGGCCAGGGTCTAGATATTCTTTTTAGGCATGGCATAAACATTCAGGTTGGCCATTCTTGGAGTCCTTACCTTGGAACACTGTACACACATTTACCAAGGAACATAAGGTCAGTGCTGCCCTCACCAACCCACTACCGACAACTTCCTTGCTCCTCCTTTTGGCCTCTAGCCCCAGGCCCCCCTCCCCACAACCTGCCTCGTTTCCTCCCTCGCTTGCCTCGGCGGTTAACCCACTAGTCTGGGACATCCACACCCCTTCACTGGCCCAGTGCCCGCCCGTTCACATCCAGTTAAAGGACCCGTCCACTCACCCTAGTCAGCCACAATACCCTCTCCTCAGGGCCAGTCTGCTAGGTCTGCAGCCTGTCATAAATACGCTGCTGCGCAAGAGATACTTAAGGCCCACCAACTCACCATACAACACTCCCATCTTGGCCATAAAAAAGCCAGACGGAACCTACTGGCTAGTCCAAGACCTTAGACTAATAAATGCAGCCGTTCTCCCCATTCACCCGCTGGTTCCCAACCCTTATACCATCCCGTCTACCATTCCTCCGATGGCAACTCACTTTTCAGTTATAGACCTTAAAGATGCATTCTTCACCATTCCCTTGGCAGCTGACTCCCAGGACATTTTCACGTTTATTGGACTGACACTACTTCCCGTCACTCTCAACAGCTCACATGGACGGTCCTCCCACAGGGATTTTGGGACAGTCCCCATCTGTTCGGCCAGGCTCTAGCGGCCGACCTTAAATTTCTGTCACTCCCCAAATCCACTTTCATCCAGTATGTAGATGACCTTATGCAGCCCCTCTATAACTGACTCCCACACAGACACTGTCTTACTCCTTAACTTCCTAGCACAAAGGGGTTACCGAGTTTCCCCCCATAAAGCTCAGCTATCCAAAACACAAGTCACCTACCTTGGTGTAGCCATTTCACACCAACAAAAGGCCATAACAACCTGCCGCAAGGCTGTTATTCAGTCCCTCCCAGCGCCCAAAACGAAGAAATCCAGTCGTTCCTGGGATTGGCGGGCTACTTCCGAGCCTGGATCCCCAATTTCACCCTTCTCGCCAAGCCACTCTATGACCTCGCTAAAGGCGACCCTAAGGAACCATTACTCTCCCTCTCAGCTGTTAGACAGCCTTTTACTGTCCTCCAACAGGCTCTCCTCCAGGCCCCTGCCCTACGGCTACCCAATGTCCACCGACCTTTTACCCTATATGTCCACGAAAATAAGGGCTCAGCCTTAGGAGTTCTAGGCCAATTCAGTGGACAGACATTTGCTCCTGTAGCCTGTCTCTCAAAACAGCTTGACCACACGGTTCAGGGATGGGCCCACGCCTGCGAGCCCTGTCGGCTGCCCACTTACTCGTGTGCGAATCAAAAAAACATGTTTGGAGCACCTATCACCATTACTTCCCCCCACCATCTACATCACCTCCTAGGATATAAGGGCCTCAAAACACTCCCTCCTGGTCGGGTCCTATTCCTTCTGGTTTTCTTTGTCCAAGATCCCTCTATCTCCTTCCAAACTTGTGCACAACTTCATCCAGCCACATTACTCCCCTCCTCTCCTGTAGACACCCCAATCCATAAATGCGTCGAAGTCCTCGAGTCCCTACTTCCTTGTCCAGCACATATTCAGGAAGAACCTTTATCTGAGCCCTCCTATGTATGGTTCACAGATGGAAGCTTTATATACATGAGGGGTCTCAGGTAGCAGGATACGCCATCACCTCTGTCACTGATGTCATCGAGGCTAATCCTCTCCCACCCCACACCACCAACCAATAGGCAGAACTCACAGCAGTCATTCGAGCATTCCAACTGGCAGCCGGACACTCTCTGTCACTTTACACCAACTCCAGATATGTCTTTCACATTCTAGTTTCACCCTCAGCCATCTGGCAGGAATGGGGGTTATTAACCACCAAAGGATTGGCAATCATAAATGCTAAGCTCATTTCCGACCTCCTTCAAGCCTCCTTGCTCCCCAAGGCCTTAGGCATCTCACACTGTAAAGCCCACCAGGTCGATTCATCTTTTATCACCCAAGGAAACTCGCGAGCCAACAGGGCAGCTCGCCAAGCGGCTCTAAAACCCCTTCCTACCATACTCGTCAACTCCTCCTCCCCACCAGCTGAACACACGTGTGAAGTCCCACGACTATCTGATCTCATACCCTATCTACACTCAATTTTTCCACCCAAACCCAGCGGCTCTCACTTCATTTCTTAAGACCTTCTTCCACCTTACTCCTGAACATACAAAACTCATACACATCCTTTCCTCTCAATGCTCTACTTGCCACCAAACAAATCCTAGTACCCCCTTAAAGCCTGGAACATTCCCCACTCACCAGGCTAGGGGAGAGCTCCCTGGGTCAGACTGGCCAGTGGATTTCACCGTCATGCCCCCCGCCCATAGCATCAAATACCTTCTGGTCCTGGTTGATACCTTCTCCGGGTGGGTTGAGGCCTATCCCACCTCAAATAAGCGGGCTACTACAGTGGAATCTATCTTAGCCAACCACATCATCCCTTGGTTTGGGGTCCCCTTCTCTCTTCAGTCAGATAATGGGCCTGAATTCACCTCACAAGTTGTTCAGTATCTAACGGCGGCCCTCAACATCAAATGGTACTTTCACATTCCCTATCACCCACAATCATCAGGAAAGGTTGAACGAACTAACCGCACACTAAAGGATATCCTCACTAAACTCTCTCTCAAACTCCATCAGGACTGGGTGTTCCTCCTTCCCCTAGCTCTCTTCTGTGTTTGTATCCTCCCTAAAAAACCCACTCAGCTTTCACCCTTCAAGGTCCTATATGGAAAACCTGCACTTCCTCCTGGCATTCCAGCCTCTCCACCTCATGTCCCCCTTCGTATAACCTAACCCCTCCTGTCCATCCGTTCTAGCATCTGCCAATATCAAGATCTCCTTTTGCCCGCTCCCACAGAAACACATGATCCAAAGCCTCTCACCCCGGGAAAATGGCAAGGACCCTTCCAAATAGTCCTCTCCACCCCCACGGCAGCCAGGCTGCTCATAACCAAAGGACAGCTCAGTCCCTGGATTCACGTTTCTCATCTCAAACCAACTAAACTGTCTCCCTTTACCCCTTCCTCCACAGAGCCGCTGACCTTTTCTTGTTCCACAATTCCAGGCCAGCCTCTCAAACTCCGAGTATCCCATGTCGTTCGATCCCCCTCCCTGCCCGTCATCCAGGAAAATCCCACATAATCACAAGACACGAAGGTTGCCGCCTGCATTCAACAACTACCCTCTGCCAGATGGTCGTCAGTTTCATCCTTCCCTTAATAATAAACTGCCCTTCCTTCTGCTCTTTCTTTTCCTCCTACTTTCACATTGCTGCACATAAGTGCTGCTCCTTGGTGCGAGTTACTCAATCCCCTCCTCTACTCACTATCCATAGGACCCAATATGATCATCGCCTTTCTCCTTGCCATTGTCTTTCAAACCAACCCCACTACCCTGTCTGTATTCCATTATCAGTTTACCATTCGTGAACTTTACAAAGCCAGCAGGATAGATACAGTCAAGGACTTGGACACGCAAACATGCCCTGTAAACAATTGCTCAAAACCTATTTCCCTCAGCTTAAAGTCCTCAATAAGCTTGGCAGACGCTCATTGGCCCTTTCTATGCTTACTAGAAGACCAAACTCATGACTATTGTAGATGGTGGCCGGACAAATACAATGGCTGTCCCTATTAGTCATGCAGGATTCACTATGCCGACGAATCCATCAGCAGGAAAGCCTGGGGAGGGCCGAGCTTCCTTGTTCGCCACTACGTAGGTGGACATTCTGGGCGTGAAGGCCGCTTTTCCCACTTCACTTTTGACATCCCTAACCCAACCGCTAACCTCTGGGAAGACCTCATATACGTGGCTGTCTACCCAAAAGATTGGTACGCCCACCCCTCCGGGCGCCTATCCATCTCTCGCTCCACCTTTACCCCTTCCGTCACGGTATCAGTGGTAGAACACATAAAAACCCAGGAGCAACAGCTCCTGGCAGCGGTAGACCCTTTGCTCCCTTCCTCAGAAGACCACCTCTCCCTACAACCCTCCCAGCAACTCCCTTCTTGGCTTACCATACTAGGCCACACCCTCCACTTCTTAAATCAGTTCTTCCCTTCCCTTCCCTCCTCACAGTGTTTTCTTTGTGCCTCATTACAACGACCTCTGCTGGCTGCCATCCCACTTCCTGCCTCACCCAACAGTACCCTCAACCTGTCTTCCACCAGAGAGACCATCACTAAACCTCACGTTCCACTTTGGGAAGTGGCATCCAACGCCTCTTACCTCTGTATTGGCCTGTCCAATGTTCCCACTCTCTATTCAAATAGCTCTCTCTGTTCAACCACCATAAACTCGACAAATGGACACTTCCTCCCGCCCAGCCTCTTCTTAAGGTGCAATGGCACCCTCCTCTCCCAGGCCTCCAATCTCACCTCCCCCTGTATAGTTGTTACACTAATCCCACAGCTCTCTCTACTCCATTGCCGACCTCCAGGCCCTCTTAACTCCCGAACACTGACGCAAGAGGGCTGTCTTCCTTCCAGTCATGGTAGGATTGTCCCTGGCTTCCGCAGTCACCTCCATAGGTCTATCGGGAGGGGCTCTCGGCTACTTACTATGGGCCATGAAAGACTTACAAAACAAAATCAGGTTCGCTTTAGACACCACCTCTGATTCTCTCCAATCATTACAAAGACAGATAACAAGCATAGCACAAGTAGCCCTCCAAAATCGTTGGGCTCTAGATCTTCTAACAGCCGAAAAGGGGGGCACTTGTCTTTTCCTCCAAAAAGAATGCTGTTATTACATTAACGAATCAGGAATCATTGAGCAAAACATTAAAAAATTATACCACCTCTCCTCACAACTCCAAAGGGCAAGATCTTCACAAGTCGGTAGCCTGTTACAAAGCTCCCTACTCACCTGGCTTTTGCCCATCGTCACACCTGCCATTCTCATTTTCGGCCTGTGCTCCTTTCTCCCTTGTATTATCAAGTTTCTCCAGTCACAACTTTTAAAAATCTCTAAT
>NW_007251107.1:115015-117514 GCF_000164805.1 Carlito syrichta | reverse complement strand
TCTCCCGTATAACCAAAGAGGTGGGAATGAAGGGCCACCGCCAGCCACAAGTAAAGCCACGCCCCCTCCCTTTCCTGGAAAGGGGTCTAAACCTGGCCCCCCACCAAAATGGCGACCCGGCAAACTAAAATGGCAACTGAAACGGTGCCTTCCGGGTTCTTCCTCCACACCCTTTCCCGCGCCCGCGAAAAATCCACCAACCTAAATGAAGCTCTGCCAGCAGACCTATAAACGACTGACAGGTTGCCCTAAGCCCCTATAAAGGCTGCCGCACCCTTACCTCGGGGCTACAGCCTGACCCTCAGGTCCTGTAGCCACTGCGTTCGACCCATTAAATCTCTTGGCCTTAATGGGTGTTGAGTTTCACTGTGCACCACCATCTGTCAAAACTGCCTTACAAAAAAGCAATCTGTGGGCTTTAAAAAATACCTTTGCTTCTATTATTATAATTATTATTATTGCTTCCATTGTAATATAATTATTATTACAGAGACATACATGGCTGTGACCTGAGGATAAACAACCAGTAGAATGGAGTCTAGAAACAGGCCTGCAGGTGTATTGTTAATTTATGACAAGGGCAGCATGCAGTGCAGTGAGGAAAGGGTCTTTTTGAACGTCAGTTGAATATCCCAAAGGAAAAAGATACAGACCCTCACTTCACACTTACACAAAAGTCAATTTTAGGTAGAATGGCAGATCTAAATGTGAAAAGGCAATTGATCAAGTTTCTAGAAGATAACATAGGGGAACATGAGGGAATTAATGACTTTGGTGTAAGTCATGACAAAAAAGATGAATCATAAAGGAAAAGATTGGCAAATTGGACCTTACAATTTGCATTAAATTTATTTATTTAAATTTGCATTGTAGTTAGGAACTCTACATCAAAAGACTCCATTAGAAGAATAAAAAGGCACATTTCAATATGAGAAAAAAAATTCGCAAACATAACTCTCACAGCACTCTTACCCTGAATAAAGAGCTCATCAAGCCAATAAGGAAAAGACTGACAATCCAACAGAAAAATGTGCAAAAGACTTAAGTAGCCATCCTCAAAAGAAGGTTCCCAAATGACCAGTAAGCATATGTGGAAAGTGTTCAACTGTATTATTATTATTACAAAGAAGCAAACTAAAATTGAGACACCACGACAAAACCACCCAAACGGGTAAAATGCAAAAACGTAAAACACCACGTGTTGGCAAGGATGTGTGCAGCAAATGAACTTTTATACTGTTTACTAGGTAAGATGAGGGGCTTAGACTTAATCTGTAACTTTTGATTCCACTACTCTGAATCTTAAAGACAAGGAAGACCCCAAGTCTTTGCGATTTGTGTTTAACCAAACCCACGGATGACAGCAGATGGCAGTAGAGCGCACACTACGCTCTGGGGATGGAGCTGGGACTCTTCTGACTGTCGTCAAAGGTGGCTGTGCTCACAGAACTGCAGAGCTCTCCACTACACTACCTTGTCACCCCTCCCAGCTCCTGTTGTCTCTCCCATACTGCACCAGGTGTTGGTCAGCTCAGATGTATGTGCCTAGTGCTGGGGTATTTTAAACCCAGGTTTGGGAACTGAATGCTAAAAGTAGAAATATGCATACATCCATCTCCTAGGGAAGAGGGTCACAAAACAGATACGCCTCTGGAAAAAATTAAGAATGAATTATTTAATGATTATGGGATTTCCCTCCCCTCATTTCAGTGAAATACATCTTTAGATTACAATCTTTTTAAAAGGCTGGGCTCGCTGGCTCAGCCTGTAATCCCAGCACTTTGGGAGGCCGAGGCAAGTGGATTGCCTGAGCCCACGGGTGCAAGACCAGCCTGGGCAATTTGGCGAGACCTCTTCTCTACAATAAAATAAAAATTAGCCGGGCGCAGTAGGGCACCTGTAGTTCCGGCTACTCAGAAGGCTGAGGTGGAAGGATCACCGGAGCCCAGAAGTTCGACGCTGGGGTGGCGGTGAGCGTGCCACTGCACTCCAGTCTAGGCGACAGAGTGAGACTCCAGCTCAAAGAGTAAATAAATAAAATCTTTTTAAAAAATCAAATTCATATCCACAGTGTGTAATGCTCCTTTTCAACACCCAATCTCCCCAGATAGGACGCTAGGTGCTAAGGATATGGAGGACAAGAAATGGCCTCCACTTTTACAGAACTTATAGTTGAGCAGAAAAGACAGAACAATGACTAAATACAAGTACAATACAAGTAACTACTGTGTTAGTATCCTATTCCTTTTGTTACAGGTTACCACAATTTAATGTCTTAAAGCAACACAAAATTGTCGTCTCACAATTCTGGACATCAGAAGTCTAGAATAGGTATCACTGGACTGAGATCAAGTTGTCAACTGGACAGTGTTTCTTCTGGAAGCTCTAGGGAAGACTCCCTGTTCTTGTCTTTTCCAGCTTCTAGAGACCACTGGCGTTCTGTAGCTCTTGCCCTTCCATCTGAAAGCTGGAGTGTATCATCTTCAGATGTCTCTCTCT
>NW_007251107.1:94076-114965 GCF_000164805.1 Carlito syrichta | reverse complement strand
TCTCTCTTTCACTTCTAAGGACTTCTGTGATTATATTGAACTCACTGGATAATTCAAGATAACATTGCCCTTCCTCAAGATCTTTAACTTAGTCACATCTGCAGAGTCTCTTTTGCTGTGCATGGTAATATATTCACAGGCTCTGGGGATTGGGACCTGGACACTTTGGAGGGGGGCATTATTCTGCCTACCTGAAGCACCACTTATCTATAGAATACAAGGAGAACATAAAACCGGCAAGCCTACAGTAGTTTGGGCAGTTTGGAAAAGTCAGTGTAAGAGATATATTAACTGATCCATAAAGTATGAACAGAAGCCAGCAAGGATTATGGGATGAGAATGAGGTTGAAGATTTCCAGACAGAGGGAATGGCACATGCAAAGGTCCTGAGGTAGGAGCATCCTTATCAACAGAGGGTCTGGATTGATCATTTGACAGAAGTGACCAACATTAGAAAAGGGATATGTTTAGAGTCAAGAAGATAGTTCCAAAGTAAGAAAAAAATAAGTGCCTTATTCCATCTAACTCAGAGTTTCAGTCTTCCTCGTTGCAGCATGCAGAGCAAGATTTTGTTTTAGTTTGAATTCTTTTTTAACTAACTGAATATGATTCATCTACTGAACAGTTCTCATTTTCTAGAGCCTCTCTCAAAGCCCCATCATTACACACAGTTTCAAAGGATTGTTGCCAAAAGGGGGACTGACCAAACTCAGAACACAAAGCCAAAGTCAGTGATCTAATCCTGCTTTAGGAAATGTTTGCTCCTCACTGGGGTCAGCTATTATTCTGATCGTGTTTTCATGTTGGCAGTTTCCTTTTGCAGCTGCTCTCATTGTGAGGAGCTGAGGGACAGCTGGTAGTCAACCAGGGCATTACAAAAAAAAGAAGTTTAAAAATGAATCATAGGACTCTTTTTACTCTTATGTCACTTACTGAGCTTTAAAACTCAAGCCAACTGATTGGAAATATTGTAGCCAGTGTTTGCATGGCACTTTGGTTTTCTATTTTTAAAGAAACATTTAGCCCGCGCCTTGGGAGGCTGAGGTGAGTGGATTGCCTGAACCTGTGGGTTCGTGACCCACTTAGGTAACTTGGCAAGACCTCATCTCTACAATAAATCAAAAAATTAGGGTGTGGTAACGCACACCTGTAGTTCCAGCTACTTGGAAGGCTGAGGCGGAAGGATCACTGGAGCCCAGCAGGTCGAGGCTGCGGTGGCCAGGAGCAGCCACTGCACTCCAGTCTGGGCGACAGAGACTCCAACTAAAAAAAAAAAAGAAAGAAAGAAACATTTAGGTGCCTTTCCATGTACCTTTTTGGCTACCTTGTACAAGCACAGCAATGCCAGCTTCCAGGGAGACTCGTTAAATCGACATTTTAAATATATCTACAAATTATTAGACTACTGTAGCTCTAACTCCCAGAGGGTAAAGGGCTATGGTATTTTATGCACTAGAGTATCTGTCCTATCCACTAACCAAAATAGAACTCCAAACCCATTCCTCTTATTCTGTCTGTTGCAGGGAAAGCCACCATTTCATCACTCCCCTATTCCCACCCCCCACCCCGTGTATGCTTAGGATAAAAGGGGCAGAGTTGTAGCTAAGAGCAAAAGTTTTCATTCTGACACGCCTGGCTCTGAATTCCCTCTTCTTTATTTCCTCTGCGTGTGGGCATGAGCAAATGCTTCTACCACTATGAGCCTATTCTGTGTCTTTTCAACTGGACAACATCTATCTCAAGAGGGTTGTCATAAGGACTGAGCGAATAATAAATTCAATTGTTTAGCACAGTGCCTGGAATACATACGTGGACAACAAATGTGGCACATTATTGTGACAATTATTATTCTGACCACCAGAAAACAAAGTAATGTGATATATTTACTTATTTGATTGTTTTGTGGCCTGCTTGAGGTGAGTGTAGGTGTGCCATTGCAGAGGTGAGCTGGCCCCAATGTCAGCGCTCCAGAAAAACATAGTTTCAACTGACCAACAGGCTCAATATGGAACAACACTGGGAAGAGGTTGTTCATGTAATTTAAGGCCACATTAATTGAGAATCCAAAATAAACGAGGAAGTGGCCCAGTTAGGAGCTCTTCACATCTTATTCGTGATATTGTGTCTGGTTCTGAATGTGCCAGGGCCCAAGCGCCTTGATAACTGGCCTCATCTCCACATCCTGAGATGCCCGTGAAGCATAATAGAAAGAACTGGAGAAAAAGTTAACCAGAACCATGATGACTTCCTTCCAATGCTTGTCCCATGGAAGAGACTGTTAACATCCATACAGCTCCCAAGTACAGAACTAGGATCAATGAATGGAAGCTATGAAATGGTGCATTTAGGCTCAAGAGAGGAAAGAACTTTCAGATAATTCAGAGCTGCCCAAGTAATAGTTGCTTCCTATCATTCAGGTCCTCCTTCAGACACCTCATGGCAATGAGTATGGGATGCCAAGAGGGGTTACCTCTCTTGGAGGAAGGATGGACCCTCATGGATCACACTGTCCTTTCCCAGTGGGCCATTGGGTTGTGCACATGAAGACTTTCTAGACAAAAATCACAACCGCAAAGGAGGTTGTCTCTTTGGCTTTGAGAACTGAGATACTGAAGAAACCTTAAAGCTCATGGTCTTACAGGCAGAATAAACTCCAGGATCAGAGACTAACCAGATCATAACAGACTCTTATTTCTATCGTTATATTATTTTGGGAAATGTTATTTATCCTATAGTGTATGTGTCTATGTCCGTGAGGTAACAAGTTTGTTATTATGGTCCTGAGAGACCTGCCAATAAGAAGTGGGTTAGAAGAGAGCGTGAAATGAAGGGGATGAAGTGAAAGTTCTGTAACTTGGTTCTTCTTCCTCCCAAAAGAAATGGGCTCCGAGGTTAGGTATGCATTCAAGGCAGAACTGGGTAGTGGAAAGAACACCAGACTGGAAGTCACACAGTTTGGATTGCAATCCTGTCTCCGTTGCTGAATAGACCTTGGCTAAATCAGTTACACTTTCTGGGCTTCTCTTTCATCATTTGTAGGCCCAGAAATCGCTAAGTCCGCTTCTATTTCTAACACCATCATCCACAATTGATAACCTTCTACATGTAAAACACTGACTGAAGATAACTGACATTCTTTGGAGCCCACTTGCCCTTGGACAAGTCATTTAATTTAAAATTTAGTCTTATACCGTCATTTTTAAATGATGAACAATAATCTTGAGAGGATGGACAGGGCAGAATTTATAGTCTATCACTTTAAACTCAGACAATGTAGGTGAAAAAACTGCAATGACTTTGACATTTAAACATGACCTGTACTATGGGGTATTTCACAGCAAAGCTCTTGGGTTTTTTTGTTTTGTTTTTTTGTTTTTGAGTTGGAGTCTCACTTTGTTGCTCAGACTGGAGTGAAGCGGCATACTCCTGGCCACCACAGCCTCAACCTGCTGGACTCCAGCAATCCTTTCACCTCAGGCTTCCAAAGAGCTGGAAAAACAGGCGTGCACTACCACGCCTGGCTAATTTCTGATTTGTTGTAGAGATGAGATCTCGCCAAGTTGCCCAGGCGAGTCTCAAACCCCGGGCTCAGGCAATCCACTCACCTCAGCCTCCCAAAGCACTGGGATTACAGGCTGAGCCACTAAGCCCGGCTAAGTCCTGCTTCTTAAGAGAGCATGTGACCATTCGCGGCCCAGTCAACATTCAATGGCACAGGGGAGAGTTCTCCCCTCTCTGCTTCTTCCTTGTAAATATGCTATCCAGTGTTTTCAGAGAAGACACCATCATCATTACCTTCAACAACAACAAGAACGATAAACAAGTAGTAACCATCTGCTCTGTACCTTAAGGAATTTGTGATTAATTGACTGACCTCAAGCAGCACTGCTTAATTCAGGAACACTTATCAAGAGAAAAGAAAATGTTAACTTAGAATTTCTTGAATCCTTTTTAAGGATTATACTTATATATTACCCCATAAAACTATATTTAAATACTAAGAAGGCAAACAAAACTATTATTATTTAGTTCATTTTTATTATAACGAACATATTTCATGGTAAGTTTAATGTTACACTGGTTTTTACGGTTATTCCCTTTATAGCATATTGAAGTCCATTGTAAAAGTATGGGTGTATTACACTTGTGCCTGTTTCATAGAACTTAAGAATAATTTTACAGTTTTAGGTGGTTGTATAAGTTAATACTTATCTTTGCTTTTATGAGGTGTCATGGGCTGTATTTTTGGTTACATCATGCCAAGTTATCAGTCAGGATGCGACTCTGTTATGATAATTTTCCTACGGGGAAAGTAGGCTCTGCTTGGTAGCAGTGCACTTGATGATGCGGTTTCCGGGACAACCTGCTCTTTGTTCAAAGTCAGACATAGACATAGGCATACTTTCCTTCTTCCTGTAAGGATTTGTCACCTTATTTCCCTGCTGGACAAAATAAACTGCCATGAATAAGCAAAACAAGTTCTGGCTTCACAGAATCATTTTATGATCTCTTACTTTCAACTTTGCTTTTAGAAGCAACAGTGTTGGCAGGCTTGGTGGCTCAGTTTGTAATCCCAGCACTTTGGGAGGCCTAGGCAAGTGGATTGCCTGAGCCTGTGGGTTCGAGACCAGCTCAGGCAACTTGGCGAGACCTTGTCTCTACAATAAATTTTTTAAAAATAAGCCAGGCATGGTAGTTCTGGCTACTTGGAAGGCTGAGGTGGAAGGATCGCTAGAGCCCAGCAGGTTGACGTTGGGGTGATCGTGAGCATGCCGCTACACTCCAGCCTGGGCCACAGAGTGAGACTTCAACTCAAAAAAAAAAAAAACCAACAGAAGAAGCAACCATGCAGTGAGGGTCTGGATCTTTCTTCAACTTGTGATGATCATGGATACTAACAGAGTAAATCAGGATGAAACCAGATCCTTGACATCCAAGGTGTTTTTACTTCTATTACAGTCACATGTTAAGTGTTCCCAGTTTTCCACACTCCAAATGCGTATGTATGAAATATCCAGTCCTAAAATCCAATCACGTAGTTACAAAAAATTCCCATGACAAGTAAGGAGGGACAGCTCATATGGGTGGACCAGGTATTTCTTTTGGACCCCATTAAGTGAAAGTATCTTAGACCCAGGGAAGACAGAGTTCCTTGGGCTGAAGGAATGGCTTGCTAAAAGCACATGTGAGTAAAAGATATGAATTTAGCTCAGTTGACTAAGCAAGAGGTTAAAATAGGAATTGAACTTGTTGAAAATATTGCCAACAGTTGATTTCTATTACAATGGAAATTTTTACTTTCTTTTAAAGAAAAATAATTTTGGCTGGGTGCAGTGGCTCAGCCTGTAATCCCAACACCTTGGGAGGCCGAGGCGAGAGGATTGCCTGAGTCCATGGGTTCAGGATCAGCCCGACAACTTGGTGAGACCTCATCTCTACAATAAATCACAAAAACTAGCCAGGCGTGGTGGCATGCGTTCCAGTTACTTGGAAGGCTGAGGCGGAAGGATCACCTAAGCCCAGCAGATCGAGGCTGCTGTGGCCGTGAGCCTGCCACTGCACTCCAGCCTGGGCAATAGAGTAAGACTCAGACTCAATAAATAAATAAATTAATTAATTAATTAAATAATTTAGCTGACTGGGCTTTAATTTTATTAATATTTTTCTTGCCTTTTTTTTCCTTTTAAGTCAAGAAGCATATATTTGGGCCAGGAGCAGTGGCTCACATCCATAATCACACTTTGGGAGGCTGAGGCAAGAGAATTGCTTTAGCCCAAGGAGTTTGAGACCGGCCTGAGCAACATAGCAAGACCTCATCTCTACAATAAATTTTTTTTAAAGCTGCGTGCGATAGCTCAAGCCTGTAATTCCGGCACTTTGGGAGGCGGAGGCAAGAGGATTGCCTGAGTCCAGGAGTTTGAGAACAGCCTGAGCAACATGGCGAGACCTCATCTCTACGATAAATCAAAAATTTAGCTGGGTATAGTGGCGCTACTTGGAAGGCTGAAGCAGAAGAATCACCTGAGCCAGTAGGTCCAGGTTTTGGTGGCTGTGAGTATGCCACTGCACTCCAGCCTAGACAACAGAGTGAGACTCCAACTCAAAAAAAAAAAAAAAAATGCTGGGCATGGTGGCATGTGCTTGTAGTTCCAGCTACTTGGAAGGCTGAAGTGAGAGGATGGCATGAGCCCAAGAAGTCAAAGCTTCAGTGAGCTGTGATCATGCCACTGAACGCCAATCTGAGACAGTGTCTAAAAAAAAGGAGGCATATATTCAAATAAAAGCCACTCACTACTCTACTCTTCCAACCTTCCAAGAATATCCTGTCCTGTGATATCCTGGTGAAATAACGAGCTTCCAGCCCCAACCCATAAGTTATGAAAAGCCCCATCTCCCTAGTATTTCTGAGGATTTGGTGTCGGTGTGCATGAGTGCATGCATGTGCTTCGCGTCACCTACCCTTCGAATGGTTCTTGCCCCTGCAGCTGTTGTTCTTGCTCCTGCCCCTTCTCTCCCATGGGAACCCCTCTCCCATGCTCCAAAGCACTACTGACGTTAGACAGTTGGAAGTGTTAAGCTTCTGCTGAAGTCTGGGATAACGAAGAGGGCCTACAGCACAACACTGCCTGGAAAACAACTTCAAGTTGAATATCAGGCTTTGGCATCCTCAGAGTCCTTGGGGCAACTCTCTACCATCAGAAATGTACATTGCTGTCCTCCTTTGCAGGCCCTGGCCCGCTGCTGTCTGCTGGGGCTGGCTTTCCTCTCTCCCCACTCCCTGTATATCCTCTTGTGGGAGTCCCCAGGGTTTCTGTACCTTTCTCCTTTGCCCGTGGTGACTCAAGAAGTCTCTACGGAAGGGGAGGCTTAGGGAGAACACTTTGGTTGGAAGTTAGGGCTCTTGACTTACCTCAACATCTCCTTTGCTTGGAAACACACTGTTTGTACTTCACTTGTATGTTGCTTGGATTGCGTTGGGGGCTCCAGTGGAGGTTACCGGGAAACACTAAAGCCACTTCCACTGACATAGACCCCCCTTATTTTAGCACTGTAAATCCACCCTCCCTCTACTTCAACTACAGAACAATTTTGTTCTCTGTCAAAACCTCCTCCTTCCAGAATATGCCTTGGAGAGCTCGCCTTTTATAATCAAAAGCTCTCTCCAGGCATTCCCAAACAAAAGAGCAGCCTTGCCTCTTCCACCATCCAGAATGTACAGCAGCTCCAGACATTTCTTTTTAAAATAGCTGTTGCTCCATTTCTGTAAAACTTGTAGAGTAAAAATTATTAGTATTCAAAGAGTGTTCAGTCTTCGTTCTGTTTTTAGGATGTTGTCAAGTTTTAGCATGGGGAAAAAAAATCCCCAAGTTACAGAATTTGTGAGAACTGAGAAACGGAAGCTCACCTCTCTCACTGGTGGTCAGAAAATGGAGCTGAGGCAGTCCTGTGGTAGGTCCAAGTCATGGACAAGCCCCTCTGTGGAGAGCTGGCACTATAGTCTTCTCAGGGCAGCCATAGTCAGGCTGGTAATGGTTTAATGGAGACATGTTATGAGTTAGGTGGTTGTGACAGTTCATACCAGGTGTCAACTTGGCTAGACTGAGAGCTGCCCAGATGGCTGGTGTAGCATTGTTTCTGGGTGTGTCTGTGAGGGTGTTTCCAGAGGAAATTAGCATGCATGTTTGTGTGTGTGGTAGAGGGAACATCACAGTAGAAGAGCTTCATGGATGGAAAGCATGGCAGATTACGTTCTTCAAGTCACCTCTCCCTCGAATGGTTCTTGTCATTCATGGTGAGTCAATGGACTGGAAAAGGCAGACTCCTCTTCAGCGTGGGTGGACACCATCAATGGGCCAGCATGGCTGCAAAAAAGCAGCAGAAGAAGGGGCATAAGTAGCTTGCTCATTCCCCTCTCCCGGACACCTAGACACTGTGCTTCCCCTCCTCCTGTCCTTGGACATCAGACTCCAGATCCTCCTGCCTTTGGACTCTGGGACTTTTACCAGTGGCCTCCCCGGGGCTCTCAGGCCTTCAGCCTCAG
Organism: Carlito syrichta; assembly: GCF_000164805.1. Taxonomy (NCBI): domain Eukaryota; kingdom Metazoa; phylum Chordata; class Mammalia; order Primates; family Tarsiidae; genus Carlito; species Carlito syrichta. Next base: position 106,924 of record NW_007251107.1, on the reverse strand, counting down.
ACAGAGGCCTGCACTGTCGGCTTCCCTGGTTTTGAGCCTTTCAGACTTAGACGGAGCCATGCTGCTGGCTTTCATCATTGCTCAGCTTGCAGATGGTCTATTGTAGAACTGGGCCTTGAAATGGTGTGAACCAGTCCTCCTAAGAAAGTCCCCTTTGTATATACATATATCTCAGTGGTTCTGTCTCTCTGGAGAATCTTGACTAATACAGTGGTTCACCTTGCTTGTTGAGTGCAACCAGTGTGGCTCAGAATTCTTAGAAACAGGACTGAAGAGTTTTGAAACATGCAAATGTGTGATTAGGCATGCAAATATATGTGCATATGTATTAGTTGTACTGGTGAAACATATCTGCCAATAGGGAAATTTATGTTGTGTTGTCAAAAGATAGAGCTTCCTTTAGTGCAATTCAAGTTACACTGCAAATTATTATAGAAAAAGTGCGAGTAAAGTCTCATGAGTCCTAGAATCCCATCCAGACTGTGTTGAATCTGCCCCCCACCCCCCGCCCCGCTGAATCACTGCCAATAGCTTTTTCACATCACAAGGATACTTGGTGACTTCTAACTTTTAGGACACTGCTCTCTGTCCCTAAAGCACACTTCTTAAGCATATATATTTTTTTGATGATGAAAATCATATGTATTCATTTCATTGTAGAAATTTTGGAAAATACAGAAATGCATAAAGAAAACAAAACAAAAACAACCTGTAATTCCATATTGGAGATCACTACAGATAGAATTTGGTTTTAGTGTATTTCCCTAAGACATTTTTCTTTGCATTATAAATAATATATTCCATATTTATTCTTTTTTCATAAGAGGATCACTATGTATGCCATACACATTGTTTTGTAGCTTACTTTTTAAAACCACCACAGTATAAGCATATCTCCATTAGATTAAATATTCCTCAGAAATGAATTTTAAAGATACTGCTTTTTTTATTTTAGATTTTCAAAATTACCCTATGAGCCCATTAAGCCAAGTTAAAGATATTATTATTTGTAAAAACGATTCATTCCTAAAGAAGTACACACTAGGGCTGACTTCATTTGCTGAGCCCTTGAACTATTCATGATGATCTTTGAGAGATCATTCAAGGTCAGACCCAAACACTTTTTTTTTTTGAGTTGGAGTCTCTGTTGCCCGGGCTGGAATGCAGTGGCATGCTCACAGCCACTGCAGCCTCCATCTGTTGGGTTCAGGGGATCCTTCCACCTCAGCTTTCCAAGTAACTGGAACCACAGGAGTGCATCACTACACCCAGTTAATTTTTTTATTTATTGTAGAGACGAGGTCTTGCCAAGTTGCCCAGGCTGGTCTCAAACCCCTGGACTCAGGCAATCCTCTCACCTTGGACTTCCAAAGTGCTGGGATTCTTACAGACTTGAGCCACTGTGCCTAGTGGACCCAAACACTCCTTTATATGGTTCACGATCAAGTCTTTCTTCTCTCCTCATTGCCCTATCCACACTCAAATTCTAAGTGCCACAAACACCAGAATAAACTCCTGGAACGAAACAGTTGACCATTCAGTCAGTCTGCATGCCTGTCTGCTCTCCTTCCTTCCTCCATGAGACCTTCAAATCTGTGATGATTTCTTTCTGTAATGCTCCTTCCTTCCTTCCTCCCTCCCTTTCTCTCTCTCTCTCTCTCTCTCTCTGTCCCCTTTCTTTCTTTTTTTACAGGTTTACTGAGTACACTACAAGGGAGCAGCCAGCAGAACAGTATAAGGGAGTTGTCTGCTTCTTTCTGTAAGGCTCTTTCCTGTGTCAGCCACCTGACTCCTAATTCTTCTTTTAGCTGTTAGTGTGGACTTCCCTTCTCAGGAAGCCTTCCCTACTCCCCCATGGGCAAGTCAGGTACCCCTTTCCTGCGGTCCTCACAGCACCCTCCTCACTTCACTATTCATGGCATCTATCAGAGTGTTAGACTGAATCTCCATAGAAGACAATTTGTTAGGACGGGGACCATATCTGCCTAGTGAGTTCACAAAATTTTATTCTCAACACTGGCAACAGTACATGGCACATCTTTTATGTTTATTTATTAGTTTTTTATTTTAATCTTTAAAAAGATTTTAAATAGAGATGGGGTCTCACTATGTTGCCCAGGCTGGTCTCAAACTCCTAGACTAAAGCAATCCTCCATCTTGGACTTCTAAAGTACTGGGATTTCAGGCATGAGTCACTGCACCTGGACAGCTTATTTTTTATGTTATGTATTTCCCTACAAGAATAAAACACCCATCTGACTCCAGTCAGGATGGCCATTGTCAATAACTCAAAAAACAACAGATGCTAAAGAGGATGCAGTGACAAGGGAACACTTCTACACTGTTGGCAGGAGTGTAAACTAGTACAACTTCTGTGGAAAATGGTTTGGCAATTCCTAAAAAATCTAAAAATTGAACTTCCATATGACCATGCAATCCCTCTACTGGGAATATACCCAGAGGAACTCAGATCACTCTATGAAAAAGATAACTGCATACACGTTTATTGCAGCATTGTTCACAATAGCAAAAACATGGAACCAATCATGCTGCCCATCAAAAGAGGACTGGATTTAAAAAATGTGGTACGTATACACGATGGAATATTATGCAGCCATAAAGAAGGACAAAATTATGAACTTTGCAGCAGCTTGCATGGACTTAGAGTCTATAATACTGAGCGCTCTATCACAGAAACAAAGAACTGTGTGCCAAATGTTCTCACTCATAAATGGACCTTGAACAATTATCATAGTACTATAAGAAAGGGATTCGCGGCCAGGCGCAGTGGCTCATGCCTATAGTACTAGCACTTTGGGAGGCCGAGGTGAGAGGATTGCCTGAGCCCACAGGTTCAAGACCAGCCTAGGGCAACTTGGCGAGACCTCATCTCTACAATAAATCAAAAAATTAGCACATTTCCCCTGGCAGTTTCCCACTACTGCTAATCCCTTTTTGTGTGTGTGTGTTGGAGTCTCACTCTGTTGCCCAGGCTGGAGTGCAGTGGCACACTCAAGGCCACCGCAGCCTCAACCTGCTGGGCTCAGGAGATCCTTTAGTTTCAGCCTTCCAAGTAGCTGGAATGACAGACACGCACCTCCACACCTGGTTGCTTTTTTGTTTGTTTGTTTGTTTTATTTTTATTGTAGAGATGAGGTCTCGCCATGTTGCTCAGGCTGGTCTTGAACTCAGGCAATCCTATCACCTCCACCTCCCAAAGTGTGGGGATTATAGGTGTAAGCCACTGCACCCGGCTTTTCATAACCTACTTTTCCACTCAACTATATATTGTGAATATCATGTAATGTTAGTCTTCTAGAATCGTTTTGTCAACCTATCTTTCATTATTGAACCTTTTATTTAGTTTCTATTGTAAACCCTTAACTACATCCTAACCATCTAGAAGAATCCTACTAAGTACAGTCTAGGAGCAGAAGGCAACGTGTTTCTATTGGGCGCACTTACACGTAAAGGTCAGAAGGTGGCGAAAGAGAGCTCTTTTCTTTCCCGGAGTCGTCTTGGGATCCCGGAATTCGTCTACTCAGATGGAGTCGTGGGGAATCTCCGTCCTCGCCTCCCCTCTTCTTCTTCTACCTTCCTGCTTATTATTTCTCTACATTTCCATCCTCTCCCATCTGCGCTCATCTTCCTCAGGCTTCTGGCTCAGATTGTAAGATGCTTATGCTTAATTTCCTTTGTATTTTTCCATAGTGGAGCTGGGAAGGGACAAAGGGTAGTGGCCTCCGTGGGTCACTTAACCCTCCCCCTCCAGCCCAATGATTCAGCCACAAGCCTCAGAAAAAGAGTGACTAAGTGTTTCTTCCCTACTGTGTGCCCAGCCACCCAGTTTTCACAGAGCAGTAGCCCACATATCTGTTGTGGCTTGTTTGGGAAATTCAATGCACATTTAATGAGTTGATTTTCTTTTACTAATCTAAATGCCGAGAACGAACATCTAACTAAAGCTTTGCATCTATTCTCAATTATATCTTTCAGAGAATACACTAGAAGAGTAAGTTTTGGCTTAAAATTTGCATGCATTTTTAAGTCTGGTAGTACAAACTGTCAAATTGTCTTCCACAAATTACATTCCCACCAGTAGTGTCCTTTCATGTCTTCCATCACCAGAGACAGTCATTTTTTTAAAATAAGCAATTTGTGGTATCTCATGGGTTCATTAATGTGCATTTCCCTAAAGTATATGTTTTTAGGTAATAGATAAAAAGTGATATTTTGTTGCATCAATTTGCATTTCTCTAAAGCATATTTTTAAAATTTTAATTTAACTTAATTTAATTTATTGTAATTTTTCAGCACACTTGGAAGTTAATAAAGCATATATATATATATATATATATATATTTTTTTTTTTTTTTTTTTTAAATGATAAGCCAGGCGTGATGTTGCATGAGAGGATCCTTTGTGCCCAAGAGTTTGAGTCCAGTCTGGGCAGCATAGCAAGACCCCTGTCTAGAAAAAAACAAGCCGGGCTCAGTGGCTCAGCCTGTAATCCTGTGCCTTTGGGAGGCTGAGGTGAGTGGATTGCCTGAGCCCGGGGGTTCGAGACCCGCCTGGGCAACTTGGCAAGACCTCATCTCTCCAGTAAATCAAAAATTAGCCAGGCATGGTAGCGCGTGCCTGTAGTTCCAGCTACTTGGAAGGCTGAGGCGGAAGGATCGCTGGAGCCCAGCGGGGCGAGGCTGCGGTGGCTGGGAGCGGCCACTGCACTCCAGTCTGGGCGACAGAGTGAGACTCCAACTCAAATAAATAAATAAATAAAAATTTTTTTAAAAAGAAAAAAACAATGAAAAATTTCAAAGTTAGCCAGGCATGATAGCTCATGTTTATTGTCCCACCTATTCAGGAGACTGAGGTAGGAGGCTGAGGCAGGAGGATTGTTTGAGGCCAGGAGTTTGAGACCAGTCTGGGCAACTTGGCAAGACCCCATTTCTAAAATAATAATAGCAATAATTTCAAAGTGCATTTTTCTTTGTGGTAAAACAATAGAATTTTAGTTTTTTTTTTTTGAGTTGGAGTCTCACTCTGTTGCCCAGACTGGAGTGCAGTGGCCGCTCTCTGTCACCGCAGCCTCAACCTGCTGGGCTCCGGTGATCCTTCCGCCTCAGCCTTCCAAGTAGCTGGAACTACAGATGTGCGCTACCACACCCGGCTAATTTTTTGATTTATTGTAGAGATGAGGTCTCGCCAAGTTGCTCTGGTGGGTCTCAAACCCTCAGGCTCAGACAATCCACTCACCTCAGCCTCCCAGAGTGCGGGATTATAGGCTGAGCTACCGAGCCTGGTGAAATTTAGCATTTTTATATATTAGTTCTAATATCATTTGTGACAAGAAGACACCAGGGTTTTTAGTCGTATCACACAACTATACGCTATAGAAGATGGAACTGAAAAGAAACAGTGATCATCTAGGCAACTCTTTTGTTTTACAGTTAAAAACAAATTCAGACCCAGTAGTTAAAGAAAAATGTATCCAATGAAAGTCATGGTAGTTGAGCCAAACACAAAATAAGATTATTTTGAAACTGCAAAAACTTGTGTATTAAGCAATGTAAGCAATATTTGTAGCATATACTTTGGAAAAGCTTACTCAACCAAGTGTCACGAGGAAACACAGATAAGACTTCTTTCAAGGAATTTATGTACAAGATTTAGGGATTAATATCAACAAGTGCTTGGTGAAATGCAATGTTAACCTTGAAAGTGTATAGAATGAAGTTAAATGAATAAAGATGGTTGATGACATAGTGAAATCTACAGAAATTAGTACCTAGTGGGAAAAAATAAGAAAACTATTTTAATCCAGGCTTGGTGGCTCAGCCTGTAATCCCGTGCCTTGGGAGGCTGAGGTGAGTGGATTGCCTGAGCCCGTGGGTTCGAGACACCCCCCCTCCCCACGGGCAACTTGGCGAGACCTCATCTCTACAATAAATCAAAAGATTAGCCGGGCATGGTAGCGCGAGCCTGTAGTTCCAGCTACTTGGAAGACTGAGGCGGAAGGATCGCCGGAGCCCAGCAGGTCGAGGCTGCGGTGGTGGCCGGGAGCAGCCACTGCACTCCAGTCTGGGCGACAGAGTGAGACTCCAACTCAAAAAAAAAAAAAGAAAACTATTTTATAGGTGAAATGCTTTTCTATCTTAGTTAAAAAAAAAACACAAACCTCCACAGATGACCACAATTACATGTACTTCCCACTGATCAGAATGCAAATGTCCAACAGGAGTTTCAGAAGATGTGTGTGCTGTCAGATGCCTCTATTTTGTTGTTTGTTTTTAAATCAGGGTCTCACTCTGTCACCCAGGTTGGAGTGCAATGGTATAATTACAGCTCACCACAGCCTCAACCTCCTGGGCTTCAGTGATCCTCCCACTTCAGTTTCCCGAGTAGCTGGAACTATAGGCACGTACCATCACACCTGGCTAATTTTTCTATTTTTTGTAGAGATAAGGTCTTGCTTTGGTTGCTCAAGCTGATCTCAAACTCCTAGCCTCAAGCAATCCTCCTGCTTTGGCCTCCCAAAGTGCTGAGATTACAGGCGAGAATCACCACACTCAGCCTATGGTTTTAAGAGTTTATATAGCAAGAGTTCCCACTGCCACTTGCTGGGAAGAGAAGAGAAGAGTCTATTCAATCAACAAGCACTCATTAAGGGCTTAATCTGAACCAGGAGCTATGGGACATCTATCACGATCAAAGTCGAGGTCTTGCTGTCCCGGAAGAGAAGTCTAATGGAGGAGAAAGACAAACAGATACCGAACACCGTGATGTGAGCTATGCTTGTGCCTTGTAAACACTGTTGGTCAGTCCCTGAGAGTTGTCACCTCCAGAAAAGCTAGCAATGGGGCAGGCTGAGGTCAGATGCCAGAGAGCATGGGGGCAAGATGCCAAAGGCTTGTCCGGGGACACAGCACTGGCGTGAAGCCAAGGTCACTAGCTGTCACTGTGCTGGGGCCAGGTGGCGTGTCGGGGCTGGCAAGGTGGAGACAGAGCTGGCCTGGGAGCACAAATCAGAAGTCAGGAGGGGCGGGGCGGGCCTGGCGAGGGGCAGGCGAGGAAATGGGAAGCCTGAAGCTAATGTGGAACCTTTATGGGCAAAACATTCTGTTGGGTGGCAGCTTTCTGGTGCCTCCAGGGGACGCCTCACAGCTGACCTTCAAGTCCTTGTCATTCAGCCAAATATCTAACTCTCGAGGTGGGTACGCAGTGGAGGAGTCATCAATTGGGATTTTTGAGGCTTCCAGGAAGAAGGAACAGTGTGGTCTGGTTGCTGGAACGGAAAAAGGAAAAGAGGCAGGGTGAGTCTCTGTCACAGACAGGATCACAAACAACACTCGCGGGTACGTTCTCTGCGACAGAAGAAGTGTGAGGGTTTCACATGCACGATCTTATGCAAGCCCCACGACAGCTTGTGAGGTGAACTCTGTGATGAGCTGTATTTCGCAGATTAAGGCACTGGAAACTTCACAGATTAGAAAGTTCACACAATTTACCCAAGGTTTCATGCTAGAATGTGACTTCTAACTCCAGAGGTCTATTATTAACTACTAAGAAAGTGCCATGGGAACACGATTATAAAGAGGCTTTTTCAGCCTAAAAGTTCTGGACGTTCTCTTTCAGTGCTGATGCGTGTTTGGTAGTATGGTGTGATGTCATCATCAGCATAAACTTTAGAGCCTTTGGATCTGGGTTAAAACCTCAGCTCTATGACTTTGCAAGACTCCTTGTTCAAGGCAATTCTCTTGGCCCTCAGTTTCCTGTTAAGAATAGCAGCATGTCTTCTTGATGAAATGTTGTGAGACTGAGATACGACAATAACCATGAAAGCATTTGTTAATGACAAAGCTAGAAGTAAATATTAACTATGGTGATCTCTACTGTAATTTAGAAAAATCATCAAGGCAGCTGGGGTACAGTGTGAGACGAGAACCATTTGGAGACGATCTTAATGATCCGGGTGCTGACTGATGGCAGGGCAATGGCAATGGCAGTGAGGGTGGAGAGGAGAGACATACTGACGGGATAGGTAGGACTTTTTGCAAACTGGACCAAATGACTGATGGGATATAGGGAGGGAAACACAAAGAGGTCAGAATGATTCAGAGTTTTATGCTGAGTAATCAGGTAGATGGTGATGTCATTAATTAAGAAGAAGAGCAGGCAGGATCACACATCCTATTCCGGGAATATTGTAACGAGGTGTCCATGCGACATCCATCAGTGGAGATGATGAAATGTGGGTAGGACTGTGAGTGGGGGGCTAAGAACTCAGAGCAGATGGGATGTCCAGGTAGGACATACAGTGCTGGTCTGTCACCCTTTTAAAGCCAAGGAACCTACCCCATTCCCACCCAAAAAGAAACACTGATGTTGAAACCTAATTTGCAAAACAGACCAAACTGAAGATTTCCTGGTTAAATCCAGAGTGAGTTGCTCGGACCCCACTTCTCGAGACAGGCTCTCTGAACGGGTTTCGCGGAGCCCAGTTTGAGAAGCACCTACAGAGAGCAAGCAGCGAAGAAGGCGGGTTAATCGCCAAGTGGAGACTGAAAGAAAGCAACTTATCCAAAATCAGATTGGAATTTTAATTTTAGGCTTTTTTTAAAAGTTCTTTTGAAACTGTAATTCCTTTGGAAGCCTTGCCAGTCATATGCAGTCCTAATAGTCTCTCTGGCCTGTTCTGGATGCTTGATGCTGTGGTACAACCTCCATGCATGCCCACCAGAAGTCCATTCAAATAAAGACGGCCGACTGAGTTCTTAGGCTAATAGCTCTTTTCAAGTTCAGGCACATTGGTTTTCCTCCTTATCAGAAGAGGGCTGTCATGTACACATCTGCTGGGTCATTAGAGCTGAGATAACCACATTTGTCACGGTAAGTAAGACGCTTATGCGATCTCTGATTAAATTAATCAAGTCTGCTTATTATTTCAACACCGTTGAGGCTTTCATCCCAACTCCATTAAGGGCAGTTTGACTTGGTTATTAAGTCAGAAAGACCTTAATCATTTGATAAAGAAAGACAACAGGAGCAAAGCAAGAGAGGAGGGTGGAGGCAGACAGAAAGAGACAAGGAAGACGATGGGCGATGTATTAAGAGCTTCTGTTCAAACAGAACAAAACAAAACAAAATAACTTTAAGACCTCAGTGCTGCCGGGCTCAGTGGCTCAGCCTGTAGTCCCGCGCCTTTGGGAGGCTGAGGTAAGTGGATTGCCTGAACCCACGGGTGCGAGACCCGCCTGGGCAACTTGGCGAACCTCATCTCTACAGTAAATCAAAAATTAGCCGGGCGTAGTAGCGCCCGCCTGTAATTCCGGCTACTCGGAAGGTCGAGGCAGAAGGATCTCCAGAGCCCAGCGGGTCGAGGCTGTGGTGGCCGGGAGCGGCCACTGCACTCCAGTCTGGGTGACAGAGTGAGACTCCAACTCAAAAAAAAAAAAAAACCTCAGTGATGAAATGCAGTGAAACTTTATTTCACACTCAAAGTTGTGTCATGGTTGTTTATGAGTGACCCATGACCGTGCATTTTGTGACCTGGGCACCCTTGAAGGGCCTCCACATCCTTGTCTAGATCCTTTGCCAGAGCGTAGACTGTGGACGAGAGAGAGGACTGCACATGAGAAGTTTCTTTGGGCCTGGGTGGAGGTGGACACATCACTTCTGTACTCATTCCATTGACTAGAACGAGCCACAAGGCCATAGTCCTCTGCAGAGGGAAATACAGTCTGGCTGTGTGACCGGGCTAGGAGGAAGTGGAGAAAGTGAGCAGCTAGCCAGTCTCTGGTACAAATGAAATAATTAATGACATGAACAAGGAATTTGTGCATGGGTTTTGTAAAAAATCAGGAAATATAAATCCCTTGTGCCTAAAAATGTTCAACCTGATTCTTCTTCTTATATGAATGTCTAAATCCAAAGGCCTGAGAGAGGTGAACATTGAATACCCCAAATTTTGCCATGGACATCAGTTAATTCCTAAATAGGAGGGAATTATTATGTCTTCAGATGTACCAAATAAATGTTTATTGTTTTTATAGGTAAGACCCACTTCTTAAAACATTTTTTTAAAGTGTGATTTCAAATAATGAAATCAAATGTATGTGTATTTTCTGCAGCTCCATCTTATTATATAAACTTTCCTTTACAAACTTCTCATAGAAACTTCTTCACATTCTTACCCCAAAAAAGAGTTTTTGAAAAGCTAAACACATACCCACTGAGTCATAGAATAATTGGAATTCTGGCAGGAAGATAGCTGTAAAGGAGTTCTTTAAAAAGAAGCAGCATTCTGCTTTATTTAAGCCCCACAAAGTAGGTGAGCGTTTTATGGGACGTGGGTTTTCTAATTCGAGGTGTTATGCAACGTACCGCTCAGCTTTGAATGGCTCCCTGCTTTGTTCTTCCTGCGCACCACGCACATGCCATTTGGTGACATCGGAGGTCTGGGAGGCTATTGGATTAGACCTTCTGAAAAGAAAAGGTTATTCTACACCATGTATAAGAAGAAGCTTTGATGATTCATAAAATTAAAGCCTTTTAGTTCCCAGTAGGGGAGATATCCTAGCCAATGTGTTGAAAGGAAAGTGACTGTATTATAACTTGCTCCCTGATAGAACCAAAGATCCCAGCTGGCTTTGTCGGGAAGAACAGAACATTAGACCCACATTGATTAGACAACTTTTAAACAGTACAAGGTAGACAAAGACATTTTCAGCCTCCAAAAAAGAAGCGAGGCCAGGTGTGATGGCTCATGCTTGTAATCCCAATGCCTTGGGAGGCCAAGGTGGGTCTGAGATCAGCCTGGACAATAATGAGATCTTGTCTCTACAAAAAAAAATTTTTTTTAATTAAAAAATTATCAGCTGAACATGGTGGTGTGCACCTGCAGTCCCAGTTACTTGGGAGGCTGAAGTAGGAAGGTCATTTTAGCCTAGGATCTCGAGGCTGCAATGAACAAGAATCGTATCACTGACTCCAGCCTGGATGACAAAGGGTGATTCTATCTCAAAAAACAAAAAGAAATGAAATGATTGCCAACAAGTTCACATTTTATAGAAGGTATAAGGATTGCTCCAGCAAACATTTTTTCACTGTAGAGTAATGCCTGAGGAAACAAGCATCAGTCTTGTACTCTCATAATTTGTCCTATACAACTGGTTCAAGCCATTGAGGTGTGTCTAACAGGAAAAATGTTCTCTCAAAAAACCAAAAGTTTGCCTTAGAAAAACATGATCTAATCAAATTTGACTTAGCTGAGAGTCACAGTAGGGTCTTCCATCTCTTTCTTGTATTTTAATTCCACCCAGTGTTTTTCTGCTTAGAGAGAGCACTTAACAATGTGTGTTTGCTTATAATTGGCATCAGTTTGATTATTTAATAATTTGTAAAGAGTTTTAAGCTCAATGAATGAAGTTCATGGTAGATTTTTCCTTTTGAGGACATATCAAAAAAAAGTTGTCTTTTTCTTTTCTTCCCCATTGTATATAGATCTTTTAATGCTGGAATTCTACCCTTAATGTATTTTGGTCTTTAACCATTCTGATTAGAAGGCCATTGCAAAGATATCCAGGAAACAAGCCAACCTCCAATTGTGCATGCAGCTTTGTATTTCACAGAGAGTGTGATGTAGATGTCCATGGTACCCGAGGTAATCATAGGTGCTATGTGGATGCAGAATGTATTCATTAATAACAGAAGTGATTCTTCCAGAATTTATTATATGACTCATATAGCAAAAGAAAAAAAAAATCTCTCTGTTCAATTATCTTTGTGCTCTTTTGTCAAGGAGAAAGCCTCAATGCCATGATAGTTACATATTTATTCCTATCACTTATTGTTCTTTAAATGAGAGCATAGGTTTTGAGCTGAGAGTGTTTAGCAGGTAATTTTATCTAGACACAACTTAGTCGCATTAGCAAGTGAACCAGATTTTTCCAGTTATCACATGACATAAAGTTTTCTTTTAAAATAGGTTTAAGCCGGACGTAGTGGCTTAGTCTATATTCCCAGCACTTTGGGAGGCCAAGGAGAGAGGATTGCCTGAGCCCGGGGATTCAAGACCAGCCTGGACAACTTGGTAAGACCTCATCTCTATAATAAATCAAAAAATAAGCCTGGCATGGTAGCGCATGCTACCGGTAGTTCCAGCTATTTGGAAGGTTGAGGTAGAAGGATCTCCTGAACCCAGCAGTTTGAGGCTGTGGTAGCTGTGAGCGTGCCACTGCACTACAGCCTGGGAGGCAGAGTGAGACTCCAACTCAAAAAAAAAAAGGTTTAATGCTTAAAAGGGAGTCAATTTAAAGGAAAATATGTAAAGATAAGAGTAAGCGATTTCTGGAATTCAACTGGAGCCATCAGGTCCTGGGCTTTTATTATTTGATAGGTGACGTTTTATTACTGTTTCAGTCTCCTCCTTACTGGTTATTGGTCTCTTCATATGTTCTGTTTCTTCATGATTCAGTCTTGGTAGGTTGTATGTGTCAAGAAATGTATCCATTTTTTTTTCTAGTTTATCCAATTGTTGGCATCTAATTGTTTATAGCAGTTTCTTAGTATCCTTTGTATGTCTGTGGTGCCAATTGTAATGTCTTCTTTTTTCATTTCTTTTATTTGTTTGAAACTTCTCTCTTTTTTCTTAGTCTAGCTAAAGATTTGTTCAGTTTTGTTAACCTTTTAAAAAAACAAACTCTTAGTTTCATCCAAAGAAGAATGTTTAAAGAACTAATACTTATCCTTCTCACACTCTTCCAAAAAGTGGAAGAAGAGCCAGGCTTGGTGGCGCAGCCTGTAATCCTGCGCCTTTGGGAGGCTGAGGTGAGTGAATTGCCTGAGCC
>NW_007251107.1:84880-94051 GCF_000164805.1 Carlito syrichta | reverse complement strand
CTGCGGTGGCCAGGAGCGGCCACTGCACTCCAGTCTTGGCGACAGAGTGAGACTCCAACTCAAAAAGAAAAAAAGTGGAAGAAGAAGAAATACTTCAAACTCATTTTTCTTTTTTTTGTTTTATTGTAGAGATGAGGTCTCGCCAAGTTGCCCAGGCAGGTCTCGAACCGTGGGATCAGGCAATTCCCTCACCTCGGCCTCCCAAAGTGCTGGGATTACAGGCTGAGCCATGGAGACTGGCTTTCAAACTCATTTTTCCACAGTACTCTGATACCAAAGCCAGACAAGGGCACTAATAAGAAAAAATTACAAACCAATATCTCTGATGAACATAGAAGCAAAAATCCTCGACAAAATACTAGCAAACTGAATTCAGCTATGCATCATAAAGATCATTAAACATGATCCAATGGGATTTATCATAGGGATGTGAGGATGGTTCAACAAATGCAAATCCATAAATGTGAGATATCACATTTACAAAATGAGGGACAAAACACCATATGATCATCTCAATAGATGCAGAAAAAGCATTTAACAAAATTCAACATCTCTTTCATGATAAAAACTCTCAACAAATTAGATATGGAAGAAATGTGCCTCAACATAATAAAGACCATAAATGACAAACCTGCAGCTAACATCGTACTCGGTGCTGAAAAGTTGTTCTCTAAGATCAGGAAAAAGAAAAGGATTCCCATTCTTGAATTCTTCCCAAATCATTTTATGACGCTAACATCACATTGATACCCAAACCAGTAAATATCCAACAAAGAGAAGAACTACAGGCCAATAACCCTGATGAACATAGATGCAAAAATTCTCAACAAGATTCTAGCAAATATGATTCAACTACACATCTCAAAAATCTTCCACCATGACCAAGTAGGCTTTATCCCTGGAATGCAGGGCTGGTTCAACATCCATAAGATCATAAAGGCAATTAAATATATCAACAGGTATAAAAATAAGAACCACATGATTCTGATATTTAAACGCAGAAACCGCTTTTTGATAAAATCCAACATCCCTTCTTAATAAAAATATGGCTTGAACACCTAGGCATAGGCAGGTGTAGCTCAAAATAGCAAGAGCCATCTACTATTTTGCCAACATACTGCTAAATGGACAGAAATTGGAGCCATTTCCCCTGAAAATCGAAACAAGACAAGGCTGCCCACTCTCACCCCTCCTGTTTAGCATAGTATTGGAAATGTAGTGAGAGCAATCAGACAAGAGAAGGAAATTAAGGGTATTCAAATAGGAAAAGAAGGTGTAAGTTATCTCTCTTTGCAGACGACATGATCCTATACATTGAAAACCCAAGAGAATCTGACAAAAACCTCTTTGCACTGATAAAGAACTCTGGCAAAATCTCAGGGTACAAAATAAATGTGCAGAAGACAGTTGCATTCTTAAACCCCAACAACAAACAGATAATCAAATTAAAAAAGCACAATTCCATTCACAGTAGCCACAAAAAAGAAAGAAAGAAAGAAAGGCCTTGGTATCTTCCTAACCAGAGAAGTGAAAGACTTTTTCAATGAAAACTATGAAACATTGCTCAAAGACACAAACAAACAGAAAAATATTTCATGCTCGGGGATCAGAAGAACTAACATTGGTTTTTTTTTTTGAGTTGGAGTCTCACTCTGTCGCCCAGACTGGAGTACAGTGGCCACTCCCAGCCACCGCAGCCTCGACCTGCTGGGCTCCGACAATCCTTCCGCCTCAGCCTTCCAAGTAGCCAGAATTACAGGCATGCGCTACCACGCCCAGCTGATTTTTTGATTTATCGTAGAGATGAGGTCTCGCTGCCCAGGCGGGTCTCGAACCCGTGGGCTCAGGCAATCCACTTACCTCAGCCTCCCAAAGGCGCGGGATTACAGGCTGAGCCACCGAGCCCGGCAGAACTAACATTGTTAAGATGTACATCCTACCAAAGGCAATCTACAGAATACTTGTTAAATACCAACATAATTCTCCTCAGACCTGAAAATGACAATACAGAAATTCATATGGAAACAAAAGACCACAAATAACCAAAACAATCCTTAGCAAAAGAAACAAAGCGGGAGATCTCGTACTTCCAGACTTCAAACTCTAGTATAAGGCTATAATAATCAAAACAGCCTGGTATTGGTACAAGAACAGGCATATAGGCCAATGGAACAGTATAGAAATTCTGGAAGCAACACTTCAATTTCTCAACCAACTCGTCTTCGACAAAGCCTCCATCAACAACCACTGGGAAGAGGAGAACCTATTCAGTAAATAGTGCTAGGAAAACCAGCTGAGCACATGCAGAAGAATGAAACAGGACCCCTACCTATCACCATAAACAAAAATAAACTGTAAATGGAACAAAGACCTAAATGTAAAACCTAAAACTATAAGAATCCTAGAAGAAAACATAGTAAACAATCTAAGGTACATTGGAGTAAGCAACCAATTCTTGATCAATTCTCCAAAAACGAATGCCATAAACTGAAAAGCTCATCAAACTGAAAAGCTTCTGCAAAGCAAAAGAAACCATTGAGAGAGCGGGAGACAGCCCACAGAATGAGAAAAAAAATTGCCCACCATAAATCCGAGAAAGGTGAGGATCTACAAGGTTCTATAGGATCTACAAGAAACTCAAACATGCTGAAAGGAAAAAAACAAACACCCTATTAAAAAGTGGGCAAAAGGTATGAAGACATTTCTCAGAAGTCTTATGAGCATACAACAGATACATGAAACAATGCTCAGCCTTACTAATCATCAAAGAAATGCAAATTAAAACCATACTGAGATACCACCTAACTCCAGCCAGGATGGTCATCATCAATAACTGAAAAAACAACAGATGCTGGAGAGGATGCAGGGGTAAGGGAGCACTCCTACACTGTTGGTGGGAGTGTAAACTAGTACAACCTCTGTGGAAAACAGTGTGGTGATTTCTAAAAGATCTAAAAATTGACCATTCATACAAACCCACAATCCCACTACTGGGAATATACCTGGATAACTCAAATCACTCTATAAAAAAGATATCTGGGCCAGGCTTAGTGGCTCAGCCTGCAATCCCAGCATTTTGGGAGGCCAAGGCAAGTGGATTACCTGAGACCATGAGTTCGAGACCAGTCCAGGCAATTTGGCAAGACCTTGTTTCTACAATAAATAAAAAATTAACCAGACGTGGCAGTACATGCCTGTAGTTCTGGTTACTTGGAAGGCTGAGGTGGAAGGTTCACCAGAGCCCAGCAGGTCGACGCTGGGGTGGACATGAATGTGCCACTGCACTCCAGCCTGGGTGACGGAGTGAGACTCCCACTCAAAAAAACAAAAAAGATACTTGCACATGCATGTTTATTGCAGCATTATTCACAGCAGCAAAAACATGGAACCAACTGTGCTGCCCATCAAAAGAGGGCTAGATAAAGAAAATGTGGTAAATATACACGATAGAGTATTACGCAGTCATAAAAAAGGACAAATTATGAACCTCACAGCAACTTGGATGGAATTATAGTCTATAATACCCAGTGATTTATCACAGAAACAAAGATCTGAGTACTACATGTACTCACTCATAAGCAGACCCTGAACATTTACCATAATACTATAAGAAAGGGATTGGCAGTAGTGAGACGCTGCCATGGGGGCTGGGGGGAGGCAAATAACATCAATAAGGGTACCTGATCTCAAACCAGATGAAGTGGGAACGAAGGGGAGGCTCAAACTTCATCTGTAAGATGGCCACTTATGTACCCAACCCTGAACTGTACCCCACATCTTTAAAACAAAAATTTTTTAAAAAAGGATTCTCATTCTTGCTACTACGATTCAGCATAGTACTGGAAGTCCTACACAGAGCAATTAGGCAAGAGAAAAAATTAGAAAAGAAGAACTTAAATTGTCTCTGATCATGATCTTGTATATAGAAAACTCTAAATACTCCTCCAGAAAACTGTTAGAACTAATAAACAAATTTAGTAAAGTTGCAGGATAGAAAATCAACATACAAAAACCAGGAGAGTTTTTATACAGTACCAATGATCTATCTGAAAAAGAAATTTTAAAAATCCAATTTAAAGTAGCTACAAAAAAGCCAGGCACAGTGGCTCAAGCCTGTAATCCCAGCACTTTGGGAGGCAAGAGGATTGCCTGAGTCCACAGGTTCGAAAACAGCCTGGGCAACTTGACGAGACCTCATCTCTACAATATCAAAAAATTAGCCAGGCGTGGTAGCACACACCTTTAGTTCTGGCTACTTGGAAGACTGAGGTGGAAAGATCGCCGGAGCCCAGCAGGTTAACACGGGTGGCTGTGAGTGTGCCACTGCACTCCAGCCTGGGCAACAGAGTGACACTCCAACTCAAAAAAAAAAAAAAAAATAGCTACCAAAAGAAAGGAATACATTTAACCAAGGAGATGAAAGAATTGTACACTGAAAACGATGAAAGAAACTGAGGAAGACACAAATAAATGGAAAATTATCCCAAGTTCATGAATTGAAAGAATGACAATTTTTTAAATGTCTATACTGTCCAAAGTGATCTACAGATTCAGTGCAATTCCTGTCAAAATACCAATGACATTTTTCATAGAAATAGAGAAAAATTCCTAAAATGTATATGGAACCACAAAAGACTCTGAAGAACCAAAGCAATATTGAACAAAAAGAACAAAGCTGGAGCTCTTTTAAATATACTACAAAACTATAGTCATCAAAACAGCATGGTACTGGCATAAAAACAGACACATAGACCAATAAACAGAACAGAGAACCCAGACATAAATCACACATTTATGGCCACTTGATCTTCCACAAAGGTGCCAAGAACACACAAGGGAGAAAGGATAGCCTTTTCAATGAATGGCATTGGGACAACTGGATATCCACGTGTGGAGGATTGACATTAGACCTTAATCTCACATCAAATACAAAAAATAAAAATAGATTTTTTAAAAACCAGAACACCTGGAACTGTAACACTTAAGAAGATAAAGGATTACTATCTGGTAAAGAAGTAATATCCAGGATATGTAAGGAACTCTGCCTTAGTCTGTTTGAACTCCTATCCAGGAATACCTGAGGCTGGGTAGTTTATAGAGAAAAGAGGCATGTCTGGCTCACGGATCTGCAGGCTTTACAAGAAGCATGGTGCCGGCCTCTGCATGTGGTGAGGGCCTCAGACTGCTTCCACTCATGGCAGAAGGGGAGGAGGAGACTGTGTGTGCAGAGGTCACATGGTGAGAGAAACTAAGAAAGAGGGAGGAGGTGGTGCCAGACTGTTTTCAACAACGCGTTCCCTCGGGGACTTAGAGTGAGAACTCCCTCCCTCAAGAATGGTACCAATCCATTGAGGGATCTGCCCTCATGACCCAGACACTTCCCACCGGCCCTATCTCCAACACTGCTGGTCACATTTTAACATGAGACTTGGTGGAGGTCAACAAACCATCTCCAAGCCATAGGAGACTGAAACCACTCAATAGGAAGAAAAAAAAGACCTCATTTAAAAAATAGGTGAAGGACCTGAATAGGCATTTCTCAAAAGGAGACATGCAAATGGCCAACAGGTATGTGGGAAAATGTTCAAAATCTCTAGTCGTCAAGAAATGCTCATTAACGTCACAAAACGATACCACCTCACACCTGTTAGAAGGGCTCTTATCAAAAAGACAAAAGATGGCCGGGCATGGTGGTTCAAGCCTGTAATCACAGCACTTCGGAAGGCCGAGGCAAGAGAATTGCCTGAGTCCAGGGGTTCGAGATCAGCCTGGGCGACTTGGTGAGACCTCGTCTCTACAATAAATCAAAAAATAAGCCAGGCATGGTAGTGCACGCCTGTAGTCCCAGCTACTTACTTGGAAGGCTGAGGCAGAAGGATCGCCTGAGCCCAGTAGGTCAAGGCTGCGGTGGCCATGAGCATGCCACTGCACTACAAAAGAACAAGTATTGGTGAGGATATGGAGAAAAGGGAATTCTTGTACACTTTATGGAGCCATTATGAAAAGCAGTATGGAAGTTCCTCCAAAAAATTAAAAACAGAACCATCACATGATCCAGCAATCCCTGATGGGTATAAATACAGTGGAAATGAAATCATTATGTTGAAGAGACATCTGCATTCCCATGTTCATTGCAGCATTATTCACAATAGCCAAGGTAGTGAATCAATCCAAGTGTCCATCAATGGATGGATGGATAAAGAAAATGTGATACAGTGGGTACCAAAGGGGGTTGGTTCCAGGACCTCTCTCAGATACCACGGATGCTCAAGTTCCTTACATAAAATGATATAGTATTGGCATGTAACCTGTGCAGCCCTCTTGTATACTTTAAATTATCTCTAGATTACCTGCAATACCTAATACAATGTGACTGCAATGTCAATAGCTGTTGCACTGTATAGTTTAGGAAATAATCACCAAAAAAAAGTCTGCACATGCTTTGTACAGACACAGTCATTCATTTTTTTCTCAAATATTTTTGACCTATGATTGGATGAATCCCCAGATAAAGAACCCACTGATATGGAGGGCTGACTGTATAAATACATAATGGAATATCATTCAGCCTTCAAAAAGAAGGAAAATTCTGTCATTTGCAAAAAAAAATGGATGGAATTGGAAGACACTGTGTTAAGTGACATAAGCCAGGCCCAGAAAGACAAATATCACGTGGTCTCACTTACATATGGAATTGAAACAATTGAACTCATAGTAGAGAGCAGCATGGTGATTACCAGGGCTGGGAGTACAGTTGGGCTGGAGACATGTTCGCCAAGGGCACAAAGTTTCACTTAGGTAGGAAGAACAAATTGAAGCAATCTATTGTACAACTTGATGACTGTACTTAATAACAATGTATTCTTGAAAATGACCGGGCCCCAGCACTTTGGGAGGCGGAGGCAAGAGGATTGAGCCCACGAGTTCAAGGACAGACTGGGCAACTTGGTGAGACCTCATCGCTACAATAAATCAAAAAATGAGTCAGGCATAGTGGCACATGCCTGTAGTTCCAGCTGCTTGGAAGGCTGAGGTGGAAGGATCATCTGACCCCAGCAGATCGAGGCTGAGGTGACTGTGAGCGTGCCACTACACTCTAGTCTGGGCAGCAGAGTGAGACTCCGATTCAAAAAAAAAGAAAAAAAGACAAGAAAATTGCTGAGAGAGTAGACTGAGAACTAGAACACTTGCATTTCTGTTCTTTGCCACTAGCTAGCTGTGTGACACACGGCAAGTTGCTTAACCTGCCTGGGTCTTAACCTCTGTATCTGTAAAAGGAAAAAGTTACAATATATTAATATATCAGTGCTTCTCAAGTTGAACTATACGTTATAATCTCCTGGGGAGCTTTTTTTTTTTTGAGTTGGAGTCTCTGTCACCCAGACTGGAGTGCAGTGGCCGCTCTTGGCCACTGCAGCCTCGACCTGCTGGGCTCTGGCGATCCTTCCACCTCAGCTTTCCAAGTAGTTGGAACTACAGGCACGCGCTACCACGCCCGGCTAATTTTTTGATTAGAGATGAGGTCTCGCCTGCCCAGACGGGTCTCGAACCCTCGGGCTCAGGCAATCCACTCACCTCAGCCTCCCAAAGGCGCGGGATTACAGCTTTTGAGACACCCAGTGCATCAGTGCATTGGAATCTCTGGGGGTGGGACCCAGATGTCATTTTTTTTGCATAACTCCCAGGCGATTCCAATGTACATCTAAAGTTGAAAACCACTGCCTGTGTAGTTCTAAGTTTCTATAATTCTAGTAGGCAGTGTAAAATGTTATATTGATATAATCAATATAACTATTGATTGAATGAATACAGTTGAATGAAACAGCTTAATTGCCAACATTCATGAGTTTATTCATTTTTTTACCATTTTATTTACTTAATTTTAATTTTTTTGAGTCTCACTCTGTCTCCCAGGCTAAAGTGCAGTGAAACAATTGTGGTTGACCACAGCCTTGACCTCCTAGGCTCAGGGGATCCTTCTGCCACTGCCTCCCAAGTAGCTGGGACTACCAGCCTGCACCTCCACACCCAGCTGATTTTTTGATATTTTGTAGAGATGAGATCCCACTATGAAACCCAGACTGATCTCAAACTCCTGGGCTCAAGCAATCCTTCCACCTCAGCCTCCCAAAGTGCTAGGATTACAGGCGTGAGCCACCATGCCTGACTGATCATCCATGGGTTTAGATAATCAAGTACGCATTGCATGCTTATGACATTTTGACACAGGAACTGTACCAAGGATCCAATGATGAGCAAGGTAGATGCAGTCTCCACATAGAATTGACAATTTCATAAAGAGCTGAACACATCCCAATGTTTCTGTGCCAGAGACTGTCAGGGTGAAATGGGAGCACATAGGAGGGGCATTGTCAGTGAATCTTAAATTTTATTACTCAAATTCTCTAAATAAAAATCAAAGCATTCTTCCATCTGCTTGATATTCTTTATTACCTGGGCTACCAGCTCATGATTACACAACATGAGAAACTAGCTAGGGACGTGATCATTTCAGGGGAATTTGCTGACTGTCTGCACATGCAAACAGTCCAGTGGGCACTGGGCACTTGTGTAGCCCAGAAAGAAAGCAAGAACACAATCTCCCCCTCTCACCACCCCCTTTCTGCCTGGAAGGCGCTTTTGGAGACATTGCACTGCTTGTATAAAATTTAGACTTTCACTTACAATCTGCTGAAACTCAAAATAGCAATAAGATGGAGCCCACATCAAGGAGTCAACTAATGATGCATGCCATTTCATTCAGAGAATAAATGGACCATATTCTGATGTTCTAGTTCTTTGGAGGAAATGATCAATGCTGTGATTTACATAGAAATAGTCTGACATGAAGTGAAATCAAAAGAAAATCTTCACTCGCAGAATAGCTCTTGTATTAGGTAATTTTTGTTGAAATAAACCTTTCTTCTAAAAAGCTCAGGAAGATACAATCATGTGACCAGTGCTAAATCAAATGAATTCCACTTAAATTTTCAAAGTAATGGGTCACTGTTAAAGTATGGGGGTGGAGGCAATATTAACTCTTTCAAGTCATATATGCTGCAGTGAATAGTATCCCAGCAATCTAGAAATGTCAGGGAATTCCCACTAGAGGATTGTTGGGAGCCGGCCACGGAGGCCCACTGAGCGTTAGGGATCAGGGAGGGCCGTGGA